>NC_051436.1:15703961-15725852 GCF_001649575.2 Kryptolebias marmoratus
GCCTCCGCCCCCGCCTCCCATGGACCCTTCTAACTTTGTCATGTTGAATATGGGGGTACCTGGCATGCCACCTTTCAGCATGCCTCCCGCCCCGCCTCCACCGCCCCCTCAGAATTAGTCCCGCCCCCAGAAGGATCAGTTTTCTCACCGTGCAGAAGGTTGTCCACCAGCTACCACCTGACCAACGCTACATACAGAGTGTCCGTGTGTCGAGACCGTAAATATGAGCAGTGCTTTCATTTTTATTCACTTCTGTTAGTTCAGGTTTCGCTAAAACAACAAGGAGCTCATTTAGTCCACATCGTAAAGCTGTGTCTATTTGTTTTTTCTTTTTCTTTCTGTTTTTAAAGTTTTGATTAACATAAAAAAAATCTGTGTGGGTAAAAACGCCATTGCTTTCGATCATATGTGTCAGCATTGCAATTATTTGTCATGTTGTAAATTGAATAAATCACTTTAACATTGAACTCCAAGTTTAATTGGATCATTCGGACCTAAAACCCTTGGATTGGTGTTAATCTGCAGAAGCCTAACTTGCATGATCAACTTGTAATGCCTGGTATTCTTTTGAAGTGACAAATTTATACTTTTTGTCTCGTTTCTTGTCTTGGCTTTGAGCTGAATAAGATAAATATTTTTGTAATAAATGTATGCTAGTTCTGTAAAATGTTGGTAGTTCAAAGATTGGTTCTTAAAAAAACAAACAAAAAGAAAGTAAAAACTGGAGTTTTTATTTTTTCCCTGCTGGCCTGAGTTTAGGAACATGGCTGCCTGTAGTGAAGTCAAAAATCTAGTTTTCTGCACCTCTGTTCTAAGACACTGCGCAGTGTTTATGTTTGCTTATGCAAAGAGTTCAGTTTTGTTGAGGTGTTAGAGAAAAGAAATGTTTTTTTGTTGTTGTTTTAGTGTGTTCTGGCCTTGGCCTGAATGAAGAGCTGTTAAAATCCTGTTGGTTTAGTATTAAACTCATCCAGTTGAACCTTTTTGTCGCGGGTTCCTTATGGTTTGTCTTTTCATGCTTGTGAGGTTCTTTGTGTTGGCTCGCCAAGTCTTTTTTTCTTTTTCTTTTTTTTCTCTCTCCAAGGATCTGTTGGCTGCCTCTTTTGAACATCTTATGTAAGGTTTACTTGAGTGTGCCTGCTTCAGTCCCGTTTTACTTTCAGAGCTGATATTTTGTTTGGTCATTTTAAACTCGACCTTTTCAAGTTTTTGAAGCTCTTACAGTGACATCGCTTTTAAAGTTTTATTTTGCATCTTCATGCTACAGTTTTTTTAGTTTTTCTTTGCTTTTACTCATCTACATTCAATGCTTTTTACAGACTTTTATACAGTTTTGTATATTTAAGCTGAAATTTCACATTTAATTTTGCAACAACCCTTGTAGTTTGGCTCAGATTCCTCCCATTTCTCTTGATTGCTGCTCCGATGTCTCTACACCTTGACTGGAGTCCATCTGTGGTAAAGACGAATGACTGGACATGACTTGGACACCTCACTGAAGGCCTCCAGCTGACAATCAGAGGAAAATCCAAACCAGCGAGGTCAAGGGAAGTGCCTCCAGAGCTCGGGGACGGCAGTCGTTTCAAGGCACAGATCTGAGGAAGGCCACAGATATTTCCGGTTGCGTTACCCGTTCCCAGGAGCTCAGCGGCCTCCGTGATTCTCACATGGGGGGAAAAAGTTTGGAATAACCACGACTCCGGAGCTGGTTTTCATTCTGAAGATTGATGGTGACCTGATGGTGACAGACTGAGCTTTGGGGATCCAGAGGGACAAGCAGAACCGCAGAGAAGCTTCTCAGATTAAAAACACCCGAAAGCTGCTTGAAGGATTCAGACTTGAAGAGAATGATTCTCCTGTCTGATAAAACGAAGATGAAACGGTTTGGTCCTTGATTCTGAGCGTTCTGTTTGGAAGTGACCCAGATTGGTGACGGGCTTTCCGGACGTTTCTCCCTTGTTGGTATTTACAACAGAGACCCTGATCGTTGCTCCTGCTGAACTATGTCCGAAAATCACCCGGGCCGTATCTTTCCTCCTTTTCAGAAGCTAAGTCCGGTGTACGAAACCAGGGAGTTGTACTTGATTCTGCCTTTAGGCTTTGACTCATCTCAGAGCTGTTCCCAATCCGGTTTCTTTCATCGTAAGAAACATTTCAAAATTACGACATGCAGTACGGTTTCCTGTGCAGATCTGAAGAAAATTATTCATGCCTCTGTGTCACGGCGCTTGGATGACTGTGATGCTCTCCTCACAGGTCTGGACAAATTATGGCTTTCATGCATTCAAGCTTTTCAGAACACAGCAGTCAGACTTCTGACTAAATCTGGTAAACCATCTAGCATTACTCTGATTTTATATTTTCTACACAGTTTCCTTTTTAGTTTAAGAGTTTGATACAAAGCGCTCCTGCTCTCCTGCAGCACTTTAAAAGCCCAGGCTCCTGATTATCTATGCCAGCTTTTAATAACCATTCCTGCTCAGTGCTTGCTGGATGTTTGTCGTACGAAGCTAAAACCTGAAGGGGATCAGGTCTTTCAGGCTATGGCTCCAAGGCTCTATGGACTAATTTGCCTCTGAAACTGTGTTTTGCTGACTCTGAATGTTTCTTAAAGAAACAGTTTGAAACATTTCTGTGTTGTCAGGGTTTTATGTACTAAATTTGTTGCGATTTTATGCGAGCGTTTTAGTGCTTGGAGTTTGATTTATTTTGAGCTATACATCACCATCTCCACAGTGAGGCATGGAGGTGGCAGTGTAATGCTGTGGGGGGTGTTTTTTCAGCAACAGGGACTGGCAGGCTGGTCAGGGTTAGAGGAAAGCTGAATGAAGCGAAGTGCAGAGACATCCTCAATGAAAACCTGACCCACAGGACTCAGGACCTCAGACTGGACTGAAGGTTCACCTTCCAACAGGATAATCATCCAAAGCAGACAGAGCGGACACAAAGGAAGGGCTTGGAGACACTCTGTGAATGTCCCGGAGTGGACCAGCCAGAGTCCTGACCTGAACCCTGTCCAACCTCTCAGGAGAGACACTGCTCCACCAGCGGTCGCATCCAGCTGGACTGATCAGGAGAGGATTTGCAAAGAATATCAGAGAATCTGTCTCCAGGTGTGCACAGCTTGTTGGATCCTTCCCCTGCAGAAAGTTCCAATTCCTACATGTAAAAAGCCTTAAAGATCCTAAAGATTTCATCCAATCCAGAAACATCTGGATTGGATGAAAAATGCTTTCAAGAAAAACACAGCAGGACTACTGCAGCAGACTGCCACTGCCACCATCTCCAGAACTGGATAATGTTTAGAAATAGGATCCCATTTTAGTTTAGTTTAGGAGAGTACTTTTATTGTTCATGGAGCCCTTCATGTTTCTAAAACATCGCCGTCTGATCTGAGTCATCAGGTGTCTGTAGATCTCTGAAGTAGAGCGGGCTGTTTTCTAGACACTAATAGAAACTGTACTAACTGCTGAGGAGGATTTGTTTCAGCACAGAACCCTGTCAAACCTATCAGATCTAAAGTTTTGTATTAGCCAGACTCCCCATGAACAAGCTGAGATTCATTTGGAAAGATTTTAATAAGAAGCAGGTCTACATTACTTCCACCTGCTCACTGCGACCATGCTGCCATTGGTGAGGGAAATGGATCCTGTAAAAACGCTGTAAGTTGCACAACTAATACTAACACAAAGGGTGCATTGCTTTTTTAAAATAGAAGTTAAACTGCTTTGTGTTTTTAACCTTTCTGCAGAGTAAGGGTGAGTAAAAGGAGAAATGTGTGGCTTCTGCCAATATGCAAAGTAGATGTAAACTATAAACTGTAGAACCTACGTCTGTGATGATCGCTTCATTATTTAGCCATTTAGAGGCTTGAAGGTAGAAATTGAAAGAGTATTCAGCTGCAATTACAGCTCGACCAATGGACAATGCTGTGATCTGCAGCGAGAGTAGGGAGCAGGTGGAAGAGAGTCTGGAGAGGTGGAGCAGTGCACTGAAAAGGAAAGGAATTAAAGTCGGTAGAAGCAAAACAGAATCCGTTTGTGTAAATGACAGGAAGACAGGTGGTTTGGGGAGCTGATATATCCCCAGGCAACAACCAATCATCTGTAAATAAATCGGTTAGATGATCTCTAATTCAGATAGATTTGTATTCAAGATTCTACAATAAATTATTTATCTGTCTGTCTGTCTGTGTTAATTTTATTTTAAATATAACTTGGTAATTCCCCACCCCCACAATTAATAAAAAACAGTTTACACTTTGTTTTCCTTGCATTTGCATTTATATTTTAGAGGTTGTTAAGGCTCTTTGAGAGTGTGACCCTATATTAAGAGTTTTGGTTTTAGTCAAAGTAAAAATAAAGATCAAAGCTCATTCAACGAGCCACCAAATATTTGTCTTTTTTTTTTCTTGTATATTCTTTTAATAATTTTGGGTTGTGCGAAGCAATATTGACACCGGAAGTACGAGGATTTCGACGTGACGAATATAAAGTTGTTCAAGTCATGCGGATTACCAAAATGTAATTGAAAAACAATTATTTCTGTAAGATTTGAGTTTTTATCAGAGAACATATTTCACCGCGGTGGGATAAGTTAAGTTACAGTGTGAGTGTGACGCAGTTTCGACTTTTTAAAGTTTTATTTTGAAACGCCGAACCGGAAACGCTTGTTTGTGTTTTTCCTGTTTTGACGCAGACGTTGAGTATAAGTAGCGCTGGAGCGGACCGTTTCCCCGGCCGGCTGTACTCTGCGGGGAGTCTGAGGAAGGTTTGGGGTTTTTAAGCTTCGTCGTTCAGAACCGGGTTCTTCTGAAACCATGGCCAAGCCGCTGACGGACCAGGACAAGAGGAAGCAGATCTCGGTCCGGGGATTGGCCGGGGTGGAAAATGTCGCGGACCTGAAGACTAATTTCAACAGGCACCTTCACTTCACGCTCGTGAAGGACCGAAACGTTGCGACAAAACGGGACTATTACTTCGCCCTGGCCAACACTGTCCGGGACCACCTGGTGGGCCGCTGGATCCGGACCCAGCAGCATTACTATGAGAAGGACCCCAAAGTAAGGCGCGCGGAGGATGCCGCAGTCCAGCACGTAGACAGCTGATCTGAGAGCAGCGGGAGGGGGGAGGAGGGAGGAGGAGGTCCGCTCTGCAGTGTCACAGCTGATTATCTCAGTGCGCGCGCGCGTTAATGTGTTTGTTTGTTCGCGCGCGCCCCTCTGCTTTTCTCTTCATTTCCATTTATAGTCAGGCTCGCGCTTCCTCGTCTCGACGCGTATTGTTCTGTCGGTAAGCAGCTCAGGCTGCACCTGAGCCTCGTGCACGCGCCCCCCACCAACCCCCCTCTCTCCTCTGTGCATCTACCTCTATAACCTTCACCTGACTCCCCACCAGCGCGCGACGGGAAGTGTCCGAACAGCGGGCGAGTTCCGCGTGTAGGAGCTCGGAGACGCAACTGGTAGTTGGAACGTGACGGCGTAATGGCCTCCATCCATCCCCTCCACCTCAAAATGGCTACGCGCTGTTTGAAGGACTAATGGAGATCAAATGTCCCCCCCCCCTCCATTAGCAGGTCGGCTCGTGGGCAGAGCTGGAAATGGATCAGCAGGCTGAATGTAAAGGGTCTGCTCTGATCAGTCAATAAGTCACAGTTTTGTGTTAAACTGGGTCAGAGGAACCAGAACATCCACTGGTTCTGTCCTCTTTCCACTACTTCAGAACCCCCCCACAAAACAAGCTATAAGCACTAAACCCTAACTGCTGCTGTCTGGTTCTCTACATTAAAGAGCTGGTAAATATATAGTAAAAATTAAAGGCCTAGCGTTCCTTAAAGGAATGCATATCGCCCGCCGCCTTTCAAAGCCAGATGAGCTGATGTTGCAGCTGCTTTGGTCATACCCTGAAAATAACATCACCAATATGTGTTGTGAATTACTCTCAGCTACTACCACATCACAGTTCAGCTCAGTGTCAACAAATCTAGCTGAGTTATATCCACTTTTGTGTTTGCTGTGATGGGCGTTTTCAGCTGCACTGACTCTAAAAGTTCATCAGCAGCAGTGGCTGCTTCCTCAAAAGTTTCACCAACATCTGTCCAGTGATTTACATAATGTTTTTGCTAGTTGGCTCCAAAAGAGGCAAGGTTTTAAAAGTAGATCTCTCACAATCAGACTAAAAGTTACAGATCACTCTCAGCTGCGGACAAACCACATTTTAGCTCAGTATCTGTCAAACTAACTGATTTGTAGCCATTTTGTGTGTGTGTTTGTGTGTTGGATATTGTTAATAAGCTCAGGTGGCCATCTTGAGCCGGGTTGACTCCAAAGGTTTATCCGATATAGACGATCATCTAATGATAAAACATCGTATATTTTGCTAACAGACAAACACATTTGCAAAGAGACAGACATACGGAGAACATTACGGCCCTTTTTGCCTGATCAGCTGTTACAGATATATATATTTTACTGAAAGAGCCAGATTCCTTACTCTAGTTTTTACTGTGATATTAATTGAGCATGTGGAATTCACCAATGCTGGGAAATTTGCATCCAGTTGCAATACATTTACTAAGTTTTTACAATAATAAATACCTAATCTAATGTGAAAAAAGAGTGTGTATGTTTCCCCCCTCTGCTGAAGGGTCCTCTTCGAACGAACACATCTGAGATCTTTCATGAGATCCTTTAAGTTTAGTTTAGTCAAACCCTTGCGTGAAAGACGGCGGCGATATGTATTCCTTCAAGGACAGCTAGGTCTTAAATTAAGTTGGGCATCGTTATCTATTTTTAGATGATCTCTTAGTGTATTTAACACATCTAACAATGTCCTGTGGGAACATTCTCCTCATCCCATGTTTGTATTTTGATGATCATGTCACCCTACACCTAAAACTTAGACGCATCACTTAAACTACATTAATTTTCTAAACTTTCGGCAGCTCAGGAATAAAAAGGAAAACTGAGCCATTCAGACACTGATCTGGGCACCAGTCCAGCCAGGGACACCATGGTGGTGAAGTTGCAGCCTGCAATACTTGCCTGTAAATGCTACATACTCCAGCGGTCAGTGTGGATTAATCCACCGCTGTAAATAGTTCCATACATACGGATTCCACCAGGTTCAGTGGGAGGTGAAACGGGTCAGCCAGAGCTGGAGGAGGTTCTGCTTTCATATCACACCTGGACTGGGGCCAAATATTTGTTTTGTCAGTGAATGCAAGCATTTCTAAATGTAATGTTTGCATCATTTTCTGCTGTCTGCTTCTTATTTTACAACCTCCCTGCTGTTAATCAGCTGCGGGAACAGAAAGCCATAGTGGGAAGGCAAACATGGCGGGGAGTGTATCGCGGACCCCTCCAGGTCACCTTCAGTTCATGTGCTCCTTTTCGAAAGTCACAGAGCTGTGAGCAGGCATTGTGTTCTGCTCCAGGCGGCCTGTAACTCGAGCCACTTGTTGGAAGTATCGGGAGACATTTTCGCCAGAACCGGCTCAGCTGTTGTCTCCGTCTTCCTGTCTTCCTGTCTTCCTGTACAGCTTTGAAATAAAACATGCAGATTATACACCGAACAGAGCAACACGATGGGGAATGATGTGCTTCGGCATTTGGTAGCAGTACATCTGAGAACTTAGACAAAAATAAAAAACACGAACAATGGAGCTCAATAGGATTTTGGTGAAACACATGAGAAAAGCCAGCCCCGTTTGGAGCGCTGCTGCTCAGACCTCACAGTAGGAACATCATTCAGAGTTTAAACGGGTCACAGAAAGTTGGACTTTGTATGCCTGAACTGACATTTTGATACCTTTTATGGTTTTTGCACAATCACAGCTGAAGTTTTACGATTTTAGGGGTTTTTCCACAACTGTTCAACTGACAGCTGATGTCACACTGATGTGTCAGCTGCCCAAAATGTTCAGATATTTTGCAAACAAACTTATCTCTCTCCCACAACTCCTTTTTTAAAATCTTTTTAGTACATCAGCAATAAGACCCACAGTCTTCTCTCAAATCCCCCCCAGATTACAGGGAGCACAACGGACTTTAGTTGTATTTTAGCTCAAAACTGGAGGTGAAGGGTATTTTTAACTCATCACATCTCCTGCATGAAACACTGTAGAAAGATTAAAAATCACGAGAACCACATCATCAGTCTTCTGCAGCTCACGGTTCAAGACTTTAAGATCGGACTCCAGCCAACTGTCTGAGTCTGTTTCTGTCTGCCTCTCATTAACTTGTCAGGGAGGGACAGACACAGGTGTGTGGTTGCCATGGTGACCCTAATGAGCCACCGGCAGCAGCTTTAATACTTCTTTTGATCTTGGTTCTCTCTAAACGTCTTGTACAGTTTCATACATCAAAAAGTAGACATATTTCTGAGCTCAGCTTGTTATGAAGTTGTGTTGGAGTCGGGGGCAGAGTTTAGTACCATCTCTGATGTTTTGTTGGGCGTTTTAGTGGATATCTTTGTGTGCTTAAATTTTTTTATGCAGGCCAAATCTAGATGGAACCGTAGATATTTTTCTGCAAGTTTTGCTAACGGCTCTTTCTGGTTTTTCCGCAGCGCGTCTACTACCTCTCCCTGGAGTTTTACATGGGCCGGGCTCTGCAGAACACCATGGTGAACCTGGGCCTGGAGAACGCCTGCGATGAAGCCACCTATCAGGTGAAGAACGTTTGTTATTCCCAGCCATGTCTGCCTGTACTCTGAGGGTCTCTTTTAGCCTGAACTTTAATCAAAGATCTGGGTAAATACAGTTTTGTAACAACAACAAAATGAAACTAAACATTATTGTTCTGGTGTTTTCATATTTCTGCTTTATAAAATATTTTTTAAAATATAAAAAATATCCATACAGTACTGATACAATTGCTGTGTCTTGAACAGAAGTCTTGAGAGAAAGTTGAGCAAAAATTACAGATGATTTTCTAAACTTTTTACAAATAAAAATCTAAAAAAGTGTGATGTGCATTTATATTCAGCCCCCCCGAGTCAATACTCTGCAGAACCACCAAAAAGAGTTTGTAGCAATTTGCTAATTTTCAATTCCCCTGACCCCAGAACAGTTCTCCTCTTCCCCTCAGTCCATCTTAACTGAGCTTTGGTTCAGAGAAGACAGCAGAGTTTCTGGATGGTGTCACATCTGGCTTCTTCTCTGCCTGATAGAGCTTTAAGCAGCATCAGTGGATGTCAGGGTGAGCTGTGTTTACAGACAGTGATCTGTGGAAGTGTTCCTGAGTCCATGCAGTGATGTCCAGAACAGAATCACACCTGTTTTTACTGCAGTGGCCCCTGAGGGTCCGAAGATCACAGACATCCAGTGTTGACTTTCAGCCTCATCCTTTGAGCTCAGAGATTTCTGCACTTAAAATTTTCTTTTTTTACAAAACGAAAATTGGGCTTGTACAAGCTCTATCTAAAAGGAAAGCTTTCAGCACAATCTTAAATGTAGAGAAGATGAAATGCACAGCTCTGGAGTCAGGAAGAGTGAGGAAAGGTGAAGAACAGATCTGCCACAAACTGCTGCTGCTGGTACAGCCCCGAAGAACCACAATGACCTACACAAGGAGAGGTTAGTGAAAAAGGCCAGCCTGATCCCCCGCCCCCCCTCCTCCATGGTGAGTTCAGGTTGCTCCCATCCGGACGCAGGTATCTGGTGCCAAGAATGTAGGACTAACAGACTGGAAAAATTCACTTATCCCTGCAGGAACCAGGCTCCTAAATGAGTAGCTGTGATCTTAGTGTTTTCATTTCAGTATGTTTTCTTGTCTTGTTATATGTTTCCTTGTGTGTGTGTGTGTGTGTGTGTATGTGTGTGTATTTACTGACTGTGAACCAAGCTGTCCTTCAGGGAAAGTAAAAATCCTTGAACTTGAAACATCATGGGATCATTGTTTAGTTAGTTTTAAGCCTCATGTAAAAGAAATGAGCTGAGCCTCAAAATTAGAAAGACCGTCTGCCTCCAGAACACAACTGACTGCCTCAAACACAGCTTCAGATAATTACCATTTCAGCAGGATTACCTGTTAACTACAAGTATTACTAAGCTATAATTAGTCCATAAAACTTTTAGAGAGAAGATTGTGCAAGCAGAGAAAATCAGAGAAAAAAGTAGCTGGTTCAGGGAATCTAAAATCTGATGCATTTTAATGCCTTTTTGTTGGTTATTCTGTTCTTGTTTTGCTGTATAAAGTGGGTTCAAAGAAACACTGTGCTGATTAATGTACTGATCGTGCTCCTCAGCTGGGTCTGGACATGGAGGAGCTGCAGGACATCGAGGAAGACGCCGGCCTGGGTAATGGAGGACTGGGTCGTCTTGCCGGTGAGTTCCAGGCCGGCCGCTGACAGACGGCGGAAGTGTGGTGTTCCTCCCAGATTTGATTTGTGTCCCTGCTGACAGCCTCTCCCGTCTGCTCTGCCTCCTCAGCGTGTTTCCTGGACTCCATGGCCTCTCTGGGTCTGGCTGCTTATGGCTACGGGATCCGCTACGAGTTTGGCATCTTCAATCAGAAGATTATGAACGGCTGGCAGGTGATGGGTGGGAATTATCCAGTGACAGTGGGGTCTCAGTCTCATCCACTTTTATTTTTTAGTATTTTTTACCTGTTATCTTTGCTATAAATTCAGATTATAATAAATGACTTTCAGTCCAACAGTTCATATAAAACACAATGATCTCTGTAACCAAATGTCACAAATAAAATACTCTGGAGCAAAACTGCCACCAAAATAGTCCATTATTTTCAGAGCTCCAGTGTTCCAGACATCAGCATCAACATGTCAAAGAGGGAGATCTTAGTCCGATACGACATTTACAGCAGCTCTGTTCTTCAGTGAGTAAAGGCAGAAAACACAGAATCATTTTGTCAGCTATTCTGTTAATAATAACATAACGAACATAAACTAATACTAAACTCAAAGGTTGACAGGTTTGGGATGATGGGGGTCTTAATGACCAACTTATTTTAATTTATCTGTTTTTCTTTTTGTAGGATCTGACTTAGAGTTTTTGTTTGATTGTTTATTTGAGGATTACTTCTCAACCTGCCTCTCATTAACTTGGCAGACAGGTGTGTGGTTACCGTGGTGACCCTAACGAGCCCCTGTCTGCAGCTTTAACATTTCTTGGGATCTTAAACTCCTTATACGGTTCATACATCAAATTATACGCATGTTGTCAGCTTGGATTATTACAAAGGTATGTTAGAATTTGGAGCCTTTCAGTGTTTTTTAAAAATGTTCTCGTTTTTAACATTCTCTTATCTGACTAAATGTTTCAACAGTGAAGGAACTACTTCACAGCCTTGCGACGAGGTACATGATGGAGTTATTTCAAACCTGGTCACACATAACCAGTGTTATAACTCTTCTCTTTGATTTCCTCAGTTTAATCTAAAAGTGTGAACTCCTGCATGAGCATTTCTTTCCAGGACAAATTGTTCTGATGCTGTCATTTCTACCACGACCTTCATTGTTTGGCAACAACTGAGCCAATCAGAACTGTGTAGGCGGTCCAAAAGAACAAGAATTTTATTCATGGCAGAAATATTTTCACCACAGATGGAACATAAACCATCAGGTGTCTGAGCTGAAAGTATAAGAAGGTCATACTCAGGAAAATGAATAGAGTCAATGTAGTCATTTATCTGAAGTAAAAGCATAAGAATAAGTCGGTGTTGACCCTCTTCACAGGTGCTGCAGGTTGCCTAACCCCACAAACACATATCTCTCCCCAACAGGTGGAGGAAGCGGACGACTGGCTGCGTTACGGAAACCCCTGGGAGAAGGCTCGCCCTGAGTACATGCGTCCGGTCCACTTCTACGGCAGGGTGGAACACACAGCTGAAGGAGTGAAATGGGTCGACACGCAGGTTAGGAGAAGCCCACGCGTGTCTGCCTTTCTGTCAGAAGATCACAGGTTCAAAGCCCAGTCCTGCCAGTGTCCTCAGGTGTCCTGTGAGAAGAGGTTGACCGATGTGAGGTTGTTGTTGTTGTTGTTGTTTATTTATGGCAGATACCAATCTTTAGAAATCAATGCAGCTGATGGCCAATATAGATAAGTTTTTAATATTTTTTTTTATTATTGGTTTGCGTGTTTTTTTATTTATTGAACAAAATCTAACAATAGTTGCTTCATTTAAAAAATATATGTATTTAACAAGCTTTAGAAGAACTTGTACATTTAAAAATAATATATAGAAGAGCGTTCTTGTTTTAAAAAGTAAAGAAAAAAAATAAATTGTGAGCTACAGTAAGCTGGTTGGAGCAGCTGCTGCTGCATCTTTTTTTTCCTGCTTGGTAATTGATTAAGTATGCACAGACATGGCTGAATTCAAATTTGACCATGCCATGAAGCAACCAATTTTGGTAAAAAAAAAATAAAACCACTCAGTCGATGATTTGGTCTTTCTCTACACTTAGACATACTCTTTTTCAGCGACCAAAATTAAACTGCTACTAACAAAGTCTGTGCTGTCTGCTTCATATTCAGCTCTTCTTTAGCGACTGGCGTCACATTTACTGATAAGCACCAATACTTGTTCCGAATACCTTCAAAGTTAGAAAAAAAATTAGGTTTGTTTGATTGATGCTCCCTCGATAACTGCCTCTACTTTTACCCCACTTTGACTAAAGAGCAGTGTTTTGAAAGAGAACCACACCAAGACTTAAAAATAAAAAAGCAGATTAATTTGGATGCAGTGATTACAGCTCGGTGTGTTGTGCTGTCCCGAGTGAGACCAAAAAGAGATGTCTGTGGGCTGAGGGCACTCCTGTACACACACATATAGGAGTTAGTGTTTTGTCACATCCTTCACACATACTCCAGTGATTAAATGTGCTGAGGCATGTGACACAAAGAAAGTTGTGAGCGTCTGTGTGTGAGGTGCTGACGCGTTCTCACACTGCAGAGGGTAACAGATAAATAACCAGAGCGTTGATTTTATATTCTCTCTGCTTTAATCCAGGTGGTCTTGGCTCTTCCCTATGACACCCCGGTCCCTGGCTACAGGAACAACATTGTCAACACCATGAGACTGTGGTCTGCGAAGGCCCCCTGCGAATTCAACCTCAAAGACTGTGAGTACTGCCCGCAGTTTTCTTCAGACCTCAGCGTACCTTCAGCTGCGTAATACAAATCTGATCAGTCTTATGTCGGCACTAACGTTGAGACAAATGAGCCGCTCACCTTACTGTTGTCCCTCAGTTAATGTTGGTGGCTACATCCAAGCTGTGCTGGATAGAAACCTGGCTGAGAACATCTCCAGAGTTCTCTACCCCAATGACAACGTGAGTAGAGTCTGAGCATTTTAGATTATTTTACTGAAGCGGTCAGTCATATTAAAGGTTTCATGTTCAGAAAGGCTGTGGGAAAATATCCAAAAGACCATATAAAGAGAGGAGTGTTTTTTTTGGATGGGGATTGGGTGGGAATCCATGGAATTTAAAAAGAAACATGACATGAAAATAGACCCTTCTGTACTTGAAAGCTGAATTATTGTGTTTTTGAAGAAAACACAGAAACCCACACTGACACTTTGAGTTTGTGTAGTTATCCAACCTTTTCATTTAACTTTTAATTGCCTTCATTGGACCTTATTTTTAAAAGCAGGAAGTCCAAACTCTTGCAGTTGCATTTTCTGTGCTTTTAAGTGCCTTTAAAGTCTAAAGAGCCCTTGAATTTTCCACATTTTGTCACGTTACAACCACAAACTTGAAAGTATTTTCCTAAGATTGTATGTGACAGACCAACACAAAGTGGAGCATTATTGTGAAGTGGAAAGAAAATAAAACGTGGTTTTCAACATTTGCTACTAATAAAAATATGAAAAGTGTGGTTGCATTTCTATTCACCCCCTTTTCTCTGATCTCCTGAAGTAAAATCCAGAGCGACCAACTGAAGTCAGCTAATTAGGAACTAGAGTCCAGCTGTGTGTAATTTAATCTCAGTATAAATTCAGCTGTTCTTAGTGATCAAACAGCATCATGAAGACCAAGCAACAAAGAAATCTATCGTTGAAAGAAAACCAGAAGTCCTGTTTACAGTTTGACACAAGTCCTGTAGGAACACAACAAACATGTGGAAGAAGCTGCTCTGCTCAGATCAGACCAAACTAACACTGAAGCATGGTGGTGGCAGCATCATGCTGTGGGGATGCTGTTCTTCAGCAGGAACAGAGAAGCTGCTCAGAGTTGATGGGGAGATGGATGGAGCTAAATACAGGACAGTCCTGGAAGAAAACCTGTTAGAGGCTGGAAAAGACTTGAGACTGAGGTGGAGGTTCACCTTCCAGCAGGAACTGAAACATCCAGCCAGATCTACAATGGAATGGGTTTTTATTTGTACAAAATGCTAAACCATGCATCATAACTTCATAATCATGCACTACTTCGAGTTGGTCTGTCACAAAAAAAATCCCAGTAAATTACTTTGAAGTTTGTGTTTGGAACTACAGAATATGAAAAAGTTGAAGCAGTTTAAATTCTTTTTCAAGGGACTGCAAATGATTTCTCTTTCCAAAGCCACGTTTCCCTCTTTATGACATAAATATCAGGTTTGTTAGTGCAGTGTATGTGAGAAAAATGAGTCCTAACAGCTCTGTTCTGTTCTTCAGTTCTTCGAAGGGAAGGAGCTGCGTCTGAAGCAGGAGTACTTTGTTGTTGCAGCCACCCTTCAAGACATCATCAGGCGATTCAAAGCCTCCAAGTTTGGCTCCACGGAGTTTGTGCGAATGGACCTTTCTACAATGCCAGACAAGGTGTCTGCTTCATCACATTCTCACCACTGTTCTCGTTTTTATTTACCTTTTGACATATTAGACTTATGAATCGAAATGTCTGCTTTATGAAATGATCTGTTTAATGAGAATGTGATGCTTACATGGATTGTGCTGCAGCACTGATTGGTTTTATCGCGGCTGAAAGTCGACGGTGGGTGATGTGCGTTGCTTAAAGGACTGCTTGTCGTTTACTCTGTGTGTACCTTTGTCTGCAGGTGGCCATCCAGCTGAACGACACACACCCTGCTCTCGCCATCCCGGAGCTGATGAGGCTCCTCGTGGACAATGAGAAACTGACCTGGGAGAAGGTAGATCACCTTACAGACTTCTGATGTGTTGGGCTCAAGCCAGCCGTTCAAATGATCACAACTAGCTGATGATCACCCCCACCCTCTTAATTCAAGCCAAACCAGTAAGGTTTGAGTTAGTTTTCCTCACTTCTGCTGAATTTAGCTCTAATTTTCATGAAATAACAAAAAAAGCTAGTGTTCTAAGTCTCGCATCATTAAAGGTGTCGATTCAAAAGCATTGAATCAGCCTTCTAGCTGTTCTGTTCAAGACTTTGTGAAGTGAAGAGTCTTATTTTAATATTGTTATCTCTGTCACATTTAACACTGTAGAAACAAAAAGAAATCATGTGTGTCTTCTGCTTATTCAACACTCTGTAGGATCAAACGTAAAGCTCTAACACAAGCGACTGTTTGAGGCTTATTTTCACTGTTTCTGAACTTGGCAGTCAGGGAGTGACAGACACAGGCATGCAGTTACCATGGCGACCATAATTAGCCACTGACGACAGCTTCTAACGGTTCTTGTCTTGCGTCTCTTTACACGTCTTCTACAGCTCATACATCATAAATGTAGACACGTTTTACCTTGGATTGTTGTAGAGTTTTGGGATTTTCGGCAGCAGCTGCCTTGGCGCCATTCAGCATTTCTTCTGGGATTCTTAATTGTTCATATGAGGATTTATTTCCCTAATTTAAAAACGTAATAAAACTGAATTATTACTTTCTTACACCAAAAAACTTTTTTTTATTAATTAATTGCCAAACTGTTTTGCGGTTTACCTCATTATAGCTAGTCTGCTACGTCTTTATTTAACGTATAACAATATTTTGCTCAAACACATATTTCTGTGACAGAGTAAGAAGGGAACCAGTGCTCTCATGCTTATTCTGTATCCAGGCTTGGGACATTGTGGTTCGCACCTGTGCCTACACCAACCACACCGTCCTGCCTGAGGCCCTGGAGCGCTGGCCCGTGGACCTCTTCCAGAACCTGCTGCCTCGACACTTGGAGATCATCTACGAGATCAACAGGAGGCATATGGAGGTACGAAGGCCGCCTCGGACTCAGGACTGAACGTGACGCTTCTTCATCTGATACGCAGAGCAGGAAACTTAGACCCAGCTACCTGTTGGAGACAGGCTTGGCCGAGCTTGGATAAACAATAATTTCAGGATAGTTTTTGCAAAAAGTACAAAACAGTTTCTGTCAGTTGCAGAATATAGAAGAAATTAGGAGGAACTGTTACCTTATAGTGATAATCAGAGAAGAATAAGCTGCAATTAAAGCTGCTACCAAAGAAATATCTGATGGACTGTGTTTGTCTGTTAGCAAAATATCTCATGAACCGCTCAATGCATTTTAATTAAACTTTCAGAATGTCATCATTGAATGTACATCTGTACAACCGATTAACTTTTAGGAGTCAGTGCGATTCAAGACGGCCGCCACAGCTAATTTACAATATCTGACACAAAAAAATGGCTCTAACTCCATCAGTTTTAAAGATGCTGAGCTCAAATCTGATGTGGTAGTAGCTGAGAGTCGTCCCCAGTTTATACTCCGAGTGCTTATAGATCTCACAATATCACACGGAATCCCGCATAACATTATTTACTAGGTCTGACCATTTTTACCCCCCTGCTATATAAAACAGTAACAACATAAAAATCATTTAAAAGTGGTTATTTTGTTGTTACTTCAGCTGATTATTATCTAAATTTATTGTTCTTTTCTCCTCCAGCGCATTGGCAAACTTTATCCCGGCGACTTTGACCGCATGCGCAGAATGTCCCTGATTGAGGAGGGGGACGTCAAGAAAATCAACATGGCTCACCTGTGCATCGTGGGGTCCCATGCTGTCAACGGAGTGGCCCGCATCCACTCAGAAATCATCAAAGATACTGTGTAAAAGATTAAAAAAATAATCATTTGTGCAGCTTGTTTGTAAGAAAAGTAAAATGTGGATGTGCCACGGTGTCTGAGTGCAGCTCCACATCTTCTCCAGGTTCAAGGACTTCTACGACGTGGACCCGCAGAAGTTTCAGAACAAGACCAACGGGATCACACCCAGGCGCTGGCTGGTCATGTGCAACCCGGGCCTGGCTGAGATCATCGCTGAGGTCTGTCCAAGTATTTGGTTTTGTTTGACTGAACAAATTTCCCTAAACTTAAAAGTGGTAACTATTTTCTAGCAACAGTTTGCTGGACTTCTAATTTTCAACATCAGAAACATTTTGATTCTCTCAGATTTGTACTGTGATATTCAAAGCATTCTGCTGCAGTAAAAACACTTATTTTTTTAGCTAATTACAAATGGTAGGCCAACCAATCGGCAATTGTTTAGTTAAGATCAAAGACTTGTGTATTTCTGATTTATGACATTTAGAAAATTGTTTCAAGACATGTTGTTTGAATTAAAATAGCTTAGATTTATGTCCTTAATCATGCCTCCATGTGCTTTTTGTCCGCATTGAGGTGATTTTCCTATTAGAAGTTCAGAGAACACAGTTTTGCATGTTTTAACTCTTACAAATAACATTTAACTTTTGTTTGTTTGTATCTTTCAGAGGATTGGAGAGGATTACATCCGTGACCTGGATCAGCTGAAGAAGCTTTTGAACTTTGTTAATGATGATTCCTTCATTAGAGATGTGGCAAAAGTCAAGCAAGTGAGTGCTTAGAACCTAGAAATAGTAGAACTTATTAAAGGGGCGATGCATAAACATTTAAGAACATTTTTTAATATGTGTTGTTCTTCCGTTTTCGTCTCGCTGCTCACCCCACAGGCTGCAGCTTTGGCAAAACTTTTACACAAAATGCATGAAAACATGCCATTGTTGGGAATTGTGTGATATGAGTTTTGGTTGCAGTATCTCTGTATAACTCTGAGCAAAATTTGCAAAACTATGCAAAAACATTTTCCCCACAGACAAGATTTGGCAAAACAAGTGAAAATACCCAGCCCCGTTTGGAGCTCTACAGCTCAGACACACGTCACAGCAGAAACATCATTTAAAGTTTAAACAACTCACAGAAAGTTGGACTTTATATGACTGGTGTTTTGAGATCATTAATTGCTTTTACACAATCACAGTTTAAGTTTGATGATTTTTGATGATTTTACCACAGAATGTTCAACTTAAAGTGTGATGACCTGTCTAAACTTTATAAAACTTGTGTAAAAAAAAACTTTTTTTTTTACTTCTAACAAACTTTATAGACCCTTTAAAGTTTATACATCAAAAAGTTGACATTTTGTCAGCCTAGATTATTATTGCCCGAAGGCAAAGGTGATAATGTTTTCACTCAGTGTTTGTATGTTCTTGGTGTTAGCATCAAGCTGTGAGTCGGTCCTTTTTGGCGTTTAACCTGCTTCTCTTTATTCGACCTTCCAGGAAAACAAGCTGAAGTTTTCGGCCCACCTGGAAGAACAGTACAAGGTGAAGATCAATCCCAACTCCATGTTTGATGTCCAGGTGAAGAGGATCCACGAGTACAAACGACAGCTGCTCAACTGCCTGCACATCATCACCCTGTACAACCGTGAGCTGCTTTTCCTGCCTGACTGCTTAACGACAGACAGCTTCAGACACGGGCAATGTTAGACTCTTCTCTCTTTTAAAATAGGCATCAGGAAGGAACCAAGCAAGCCGTGGACTCCCAGGACTATCATGATTGGAGGGAAGGTGAGCTGAATACCCCAGATTTTGCATACAAAGTTGTTTTGTTTTTTACAAAAAGTTATTAGAATTGGAAAAAGTTGAGAGAAGATTGAAATCAGTCACATTTCCCTGCAGGCATAAAGCAAACGTGACACAAGATTTAGTCAGATTTACTCGTTTTCACTTTTTACCCTGTAATAATAAGTTATATTGTAGTAAAAAGAATGAATTCAACTACAATTATCTGGCTCATTTCTTAAATTATTCTTTCAGTAATGATTTTAATATTTTTTCCCGACGTGAGTTCCTGAGTCAAATATTTGTCATTGGGGAGTGAAAACAGACTAAAGTTTTCGTCCTAAACCCCTCCTTTTTAATTAATTTTTTTACTAACTTCAAAAACTTCATCAGCGACTAAAACTCTACTCTACATTAAAGGCCTAGCATTTCCTGAAGGAAATCAAATCACTGTCCTCCTTTCAGGCCAGAGTTTGAGACTAATTTCCTCTTGCAGGACGTCACATTCAGAGTACATGTTGTAAAATCATATTTTAGCTGAACATCTGTAAAACTGACTGAGTTAGACATTGAAATTTGGCTGCAGATGTACTTCTGAGTGTTTGGTTAAAATCTTTTCAGTGATTCATGAGATATTTTGGTAACAGACAGACGCATGAACACACACACACACACACACACACAGAAATATTGACGTCTAACCTGGCTGGGCGTTGTGTTCGCAGGCAGCTCCAGGTTACCACACAGCCAAAATGATCATCAAGCTGATCACATCTATCGGTGACATCGTCAACAATGACCCTGTGGTGGGAGACCGTCTTAAAGTCATCTTCCTGGAGAACTACAGAGTTACTCTGGCTGAGAAAAGTAATGACTAAATAATTTTAAGTTTTTAATTACACCAATATTTGTACATCTAAGTTTACACTGCTGAAGCCTTTTTATTATTATTATTTGCAGCTGCAGCATCCAGAATGATCTTTTACATGAAACGCTTCAATGTGGTCACTTTACACTCAGCAGCCACTTTATTAGGTCCATCTTGTTAGTACTGGGTTTGACCCTCTTTTACCTTCAGAGCTGCCTTAATTCTTTGTGGCATAGAGTCAACAAGATGTTGGAAGCACTCCTCAGAGTTTCCGGTCCACATTGACATGATAGCATCACACAGTTGCTGCAGATTTGTCGGCTGCACATCCATGATGTGAACCTCCCGTTCCACCACATCCCAGAGGTTCTTAATGAGACTGAGATCTGGTGACCCTGGAGGCCACTGGACTTCAGTGAGCTCCAGATTTTTGTCCACAAAAATGCTGCTCACTGGAAATTTTCTGTATTGGACCATTATCTTTACACAAACTCTGGAGATGGTTGTGAGTAAAAATCCCAGCAGATCATCAGTTTTTAAAACACTCAGACCAGCCCGTCTGGCACCAACAACCACGCCACGTTCAAAGTCACTTAAATCCCCTTTCCTCCCCATTCTGACGCCCGGTTTGAACTTCATCATATCATCTTCACCACGTCTACATGCCTAAAGGCACTGAGCTGCTGCCATGTGATCGGATCATTAACCATTTTATTTAACAAGCAGTTGAACATAAAGTGGCCGGTGAGTGTACAGTAGACTATTTATGGGGTGGGGACAGCACTTTTTAATGCAAGGTTCTTCAGAATTATGCAGGGAGTATTTACCGCCAGGTGTCACATAAATAAACGCCAACAAGATACTATGGAATACACGCCTGAATGTGAAGTGATGGGCAACATAATTTCACTAGTTTTGACTAAGAAAATGCAGCAGTATAAAAAGGAGCTTCTCTTTTGTTTACTGTTTTGTCTTCTAACACTGACACAAAATGTGGATTTACACACATTTCTTACACTGTATTTTATTCATTTAGGAGTTCACTGACTGCAGTTGTAACTGTATCACAACCTTCGATATGCTAAAATTGTAAAGTAAAAACAGCTGCTCTGTACACAAGTATTTTGTGGGTAAATTAGAGTTGTATTAGCCTGCTGTGTCCATTTCCACTGATTTGGTGTTGAACTTCTGCACACTGCTTATACTGAAGCCCGGGATCAGTCTGATGCGTACGTTCTCCCCGTGCAGTCATTCCTGCGTCGGACCTGTCGGAGCAGATCTCCACAGCAGGCACCGAGGCTTCTGGCACCGGCAACATGAAGTTCATGCTGAACGGCGCCCTCACCATCGGCACCATGGACGGAGCCAACGTGGAGATGGCGGAGGAGGCCGGGGAGCAGAACCTCTTCATATTTGGCATGAGGGTGCATGAAGTGGAGGCTCTGGACAAGAAGGGGTGAGCTTCAGAGTCACCGAGCGACGGCGCCGTGCTGACTCAGAGTCAGAGCCTTAATCCCGACTCTAATCTGTCATCAGTTATTGAAGATAAAAACGTAAATGAACAGGAATCACAGGGAGGGCGAAGGGCGCTGATGTTTTTACCTGTGTCTTTGTTTGTCTGGATGTAGTGTTAGTAAAAGATCTGGATGGATTTTAATGAAACATTCAGGAAATAATCACTGGGTGTTTATCTAACGGTTCAACTTTTGGGCTGTGTTCGAAAACCATTCCCTCACTGCATCGTGGTCACTTTGTAGTAAACTTTAAGGGGACTGGGAACGGTGCGGTGTGTTTACATTTTCAGGACTTCTTGATTATGTGCCGAGCGTTCAGTCCGGTGTCTCATAAATAAACATTAGAAAGAGATGTTTGAATACAGATCTGAACGTGGGGTGGTGGACGACTGTATTTTGCCTCCATAACCACAGACTGCAACTATACCAGAACCTTCAGTGTACTAAAATTATGAATATCATCTACAAAATATTTCTGTAGAGAACAACTGAATGTAAAGTTGATTGCAGTAAAACAAGCCACTCAACATAAAGGTTGAAACGCGACTCGCTTTACATCGTGAACTTTAAAATATCTTTCAAGTGTTTCACATTGAGGCTTGTTTTACAGGTGCTGGTCATAAAATTAGAATATCATGAAAAAGTAGATTGATTTCAGTAATTCCATTTAAAAAGTGAAACTTGTATATTATATTCATACATTACATACAAACTCATATATTTCAAATGTTTATTTCGTTTAATTTTGATGATTAC
>NC_051436.1:15727254-15803664 GCF_001649575.2 Kryptolebias marmoratus
ATCATCAAAATTAAACGAAATAAACATTTGAAATATATGAGTTTGTATGTAATGTATGAATATAATATACAAGTTTCACTTTTTAAATGGAATTACTGAAATCAATCTACTTTTTCATGATATTCTAATTTTATGACCAGCACCTGTATATGTGAAGCGTTGGGGCGTGACGGCACATGGATTTGTACCGTGGCGGTTCAGCACAGATGTTTTGGATGAGTGCAGCGACCTGACGACAGATCAGTCACAGGCGACCTACGCCCCCAGAGCGGGTCCACGTTTTAGTCAACTGCATTTTGCGTACAGCTCCGACAGAAAAGAAGCAGGGAGAAACGTTTTCTATACACTTTACACCAAACAGAGCACAAGTAGATGAGGAGGATATGGAGACTGTTTTTTTCTTTTACTTTGAAGTGAAAACAGAGAATGTAACATCAGCATTCAAGATGACTTAAAATGTTTTTTTGTTGTTGTTTTTTTAATGAATAACTTACATGTTGCAGGCTCTAACCTGGTGTCTGATGTCTGATGTCCTCAGGTATGACGCTGTGTCGTACTACAACCGAATCCCAGAGCTGAAGCAGGCAATCGATCAGATATCCGGAGGTTTCTTCAGCCCCGCTCAGCCAGGACTTTTTAAAGACCTGGTCAACATGCTGATGAACCATGACAGGTTAGAGCTCACTGATAATCTGTGGAACATTCATCCTCTGATGTCATGTTAAAGCGAAAATAAGACCATGAAAAGCATCTGTACTTGTTCTGTGTAAAGTAGGTTATTAACACCATCCAAAAATAGAAACGTTCAGTTATAGTGTTGATCTGCAACAGAGCCACTTTTTCCCACTTTATAACCATATATGTGTGCTGCAGGTTCAAAGTGTTTGCAGACTATGAAGAGTACATCAAATGTCAAGACAAGGTCAGCGCTCTCTACAAGGTCAGTGTTTCGACTAACCAGGAACCAAGCTTTAGCTCATGCCATCGGACATCCTGAGTCATAACCCTGTTATGTAGGTGTAGTGATTGTCAGATTTATGTGGTCTAACAGCAGACTAAGTTGGGTGTGGAAATCAAATAAAACTCTGAGCTGAAAGGTCATGTGATTCTTAGACTAATTCCAGTATCCGATCAAAAGGATAACAGAGTTGACAGTTCGGGCTCACTGCTGGTCCTGGATCAGTAGGGTGTGACGACATGATGCAGGCAGTCCATATGTGCCATGTGTGGACATTGTCTTGTTGAAGGACAGCACCAGGGTGTTGTCTCAGGAGAGGTGAGACGTGTGGACACAGGATATCTCTGACCTAGAGCTGTGCCATCAGAATGACCTGAAGTCACACCCTGTCCCCCCCCCCCCACCACCATGATGCCAAGAGCAACACCAGTGTGTCCCTCAGGAGCAATGGCAGGATTGGTCCTCTCCACTTGGCACAACCATGTGTACTAGAAATGGAACTGTTCATGAAAAAAACAACTCTGAGGCTCACCTGTCTTGGTTCGGGACTTATGTGTACCGTTCGGTTGAGCTCATGCGTTGACCTGACAAAGCTTTGTCCTAATAAAGTGCAGCTAATTCAGAGTGCAGCAGGCAGGTCTACGAGGATTAGAATAGGCGGCTGGGACTGTTGGGAGACTATTTGGCAACTCAAAATGGCAGGAAAACTGTAGGAAAGTATGCAGATCTTTCGCTGCCGTCTCACTGAATTCTGAGTGTTTACAAGCAAGTGACCAGCGAGCTGTGTGGCCACGGTTTGAATGGCCAGTTTTTGAAAAATCCACTTATCCATGCATATTAATTTGGCTCCTTTAATCTTCTGGAGTTCAGTTGTTGTTGCACAGATGTTCTGAGGTTCTGTAATGTTAGTGACCGTCCTCCTTTTGTCGTGTTCTGTCTTGGGAGACTGGAATCTCCCAGCTGTGCGTGGGTGCCCTCACCTGCCCACTGGTTACAACATCAGGCCACTATAACATCTGTTCGCCCCACATGCCAGGCAATTACACAACCTGACCACCCGGCCTCACATAAACATAAAATAAATAAGATGTGACGCCTATCAAACTCCATCAAGTTCTGGTAATGCTGTCAAAGGTGTCTACAGTCCACCATCTGGGTTTGCTGACCTTAACTCTCTGTTTTCACTGACTGTTGGAGGCTCCAGCTGATAACACCATCGTTCCACACCCACACCAATGCCCTCTAGTGTCTGTTCTAGATGTGTCAGCTGCTTCCAAATCAAATTATATACATCCCTGTCAAAGTGTGCTCCAAATTATGTTGTTCTTTTCTTTTTGTTGGTGAGAATAATTTTCAAGCTTTAACTCAACACTGTTCAAGTTATTAATGATCTAATGTGCCCTCGCTTCCTACTTTTTGTAAGCAGAACCCCAAAGAGTGGACCAAGAAGGTGATCTATAACATCGCCGGCTGTGGCAAATTCTCCAGTGACCGCACCATCTCCCAGTACGCCAGGGAGATCTGGGGAATAGAGCCCAGTCTGGAGAAGATCGCCGCCCCAGACGATCCTCGCTAAGCCACCACAGCCGCTTCCTTTCCTTCACCGCGCCGCTCAGCAGACGGTCCGACCTGCAGAGACCAGCCCTGTAGCCTCCCTCACGTTGTACTGTGGCATTATTTCTGGACAGAACCTCTTTGTACAAACTCTACAGCTTCCACTTCATCTTGCACTTATTTGAAATGGGCTCATGTCTCCTGTCTCTGCATCTATTTTTTAACTCAAAGTCATCCTTTATAGAGCGTAGCGAGTTTAGAACTTTGGCAAAAAAAACACGTTTTTGATTAAATTTAGTGAGACGATGAAGTTTTATTAACACTTAGAGGTTTAAAATGTTGTGGAATAAGCAGATTTGATTGGAAACATAAAGATTTACTCCCTCAGTAGTGTCTTCAACCAAACTTGGACATGTTAGCCAAGTTTCTTCTGTTCCCCTTTTTACCAAAAATCCAGCAGAAATCCAGATAAATCTCAGCGCTGTTTGTTGAAAACCACATCAGCCACCTGTGGCCAGAGGGTTTTTAGAGGAAGCCATATTTCCATGTTTGCAGCACATTCATAATTACAATAATCTTCAACATAAAAACACTTATAACTGTTTTATGGTGTTAGCTGAATGTATTTATTGTATTATTATTATTATTAGAGCTAATATTAGTGGATAGGGGAGCCCTTCAGCTCAGATCTCCTCAGCATGTTTGTGTGGTTCATTGTATATGCAAGCGATCTTTCCTTGCCTGAAACATGACTGAAATTCTCTTCAGAAAATGTGTGTTATCTGCTGTACTTGTGTGTGAAACATAGACGAGTCTATGGCCGTGTACTGTAACATTGTTGATGTACTGTAACTTCATTATCTCGTGCTTCAGCTCCCCTCACATGCCTGTCTGCCTGCTGTGGGGCTGCAGAAACAGCTCCTCACAACAGAAACTTTAACACTGTCACGGTTTGAGTTAGTTCAATAAACGAGTAACCTGAAATGACCCGGTAACTGTCACATCACCAAGTCCGTGTCTCCCATTTCAGCAGCTCTGGATGTTCTTAAAACTCGTTCAATTAAAGGCCGAACATCATGCCAGAGTTTTAGACTCGGATCACTTTATGATGAAAAACGATGGCTAAGTCGTTTTGGTCCAACCTTGAAACTAACATTGGGCACAATCCCGTACGATATTGTGACGTGTCACGCTCAGAGTACGTGTTTTGGAGGACTCTCAGCTTCTGCCGCACCAGGTTTTAGCTCATTATCTGTAAAATTCTGTGAATTACAGTATTTAATTCTGTGTTTGTTTTGAGGTCACTTTGGCAATGGCAGCCAAAAGTGACTCCAAAGGTTAATCAGTCAAAGATGCACATCCAAATATTATTTTCGGAAAGTTTGTGAGATATTTTGCTAACAGTAAAAGTTGACTACAAGCAGTTTATGGGAAATTTTAAACAAGGATTTTGTGATCTGTTTGTTTTCAGAGTATCTGTTGTGGAAGACTCCCAGCTACAACTGCAATAAAGTTTACCGGAGTAGACATAAAACTGACAGCCGCGGTAGCTGCAGGTTTGAGCCCAGGTTGTCTCTGGAAGAGCTCCCGGTGTAAAACCATTACCAAACCTTTCGTGTGAGTTTGCTCGCTGTGGCGACCCCTGAAGAAGGGGAACGGCTGTAAAACTGGATTTTCAGGTCAGTTGGCTATGGCAGCCATCTTGAATTGGGTTAAGTCCAAAATTTAATCAGGTGTAAATGTAGACCCATTGATTACTTTCTGAAAATCTGTTGAGTGGTTCATGAAACTCCAACTGAGGTCTTAAAATCCCGTTCAGATGTACTTTTAACAACCACCTTTGGTGACTGGACTGCAGCTGGTCGGCTCTGAGAGCGTTCACACCAGGCAGTAAAATGTTTCCCGCTCTGCAGATGCACGTCACACAGTGAGCTGTCAGATCGGTGTGGAAGCAGGTCTCCTGATGGTTCTGTGAAATCAATACATTCAACTTTATTATAATGTTGACATTAACACAGTTCAGAACCATCTGAGTCAAATTTTTGTAGAGTGATCCCTTGATGAGCCAAATTACCTAACAGATGTGATATGTTAGGTAATATAGTGACTAGTGACTTCACAGAACTGTGTCAGAGCACTTTTTCTGAGATGTACAGGTAATAACTCTGCTGCTTCTGTTCAGAAGGAGATCCTACATCAAAGATCAGGCTGAACTGCATTTAGTTTAGGAGTGGGAATCTTCAGGCGCCTCACAGTTTGATTCAACTGTGTTTCAGAGGGCTGCGATGAGATTATAAAAACGGTTATGGTTGGATCAAGATGCATCTATAATCACGTCAATCAAAATCCTGAACATAGAATCTCTCTACCCTGCAGTATAAAACAAGTTTTTCATTCACACAAGATTTTGGTTGCTAAATGAACAAAAAGGAAAATGTTGAGTAGAGAAATATAAGATTCTGTGGGGATGGATGTCCATGTTGGGGCTGTCTGGCCCACATGCTTCAGTGTTTCCACCATTTTGTCTTTGGTTCTATTGTAGTGTGAGAATGGCTGTTTTAGTATCTTTAACCTGAGATGATCTATCATGGCTCCAAAGGTCAGGGTGTAATGTAACGCACAAGGATTCAGAATCATTCGTGTCCGCATCGCCTTGCATGAAAAATAAATTAGAAAGTCCACCACTGGCAGAAGTGTGAGTATAAAAGACCAGCTGTGAAGGTGATGTGAGTGAAAACGTTTTCAGTGGCACTGAGACCATTCCCACCTGTATTTAAGGCTATTTGAACACAATCTGATCACCCAGGACGGATGTCAGAACCAGGTGTGAATGAGGTCCAAGTCACAAAAACAGATGAGGGAACGAGCTTTGGTGGTTTTTTAAACTGTATTCTGATGCAAATTTCTGAAAACAAAAAAAACTCAAATCACTTGGTGTGTTATAAAAGCAGAGGTCGTGCATCGCTTCTCTTCTGGCCTCTGAATCCTAATTCCATATCACCTTCCCTCTTTACGAGTGCATTACCTGGCTGGAGGTTTTAGGCTCTGACTAGCGCCACAGGTGGATGTTTTGGGTCCCTCCGACATGCGTATGAGTGACAGTTGTCCCTCACATCCTGTCCCCTCCTTCTCACCGAGCCATCATGATAAAAGCTCATCCCCTCTGTGTGAGTTTTGGTTAGTCCACCTGATCCCTCACTTCCACACACATCAGCATGGACTGCGACTCTTACGGTAAAGACCCTCCGTCTCTTATTTATCCCCGATTAACAAAAGAACAATTTTAGGATCAATCCACTCGATTCTCTGCTAATTATCAAACAGAAAAAACTTGTTTCATGTTCTAGAAATATGGAGTTTTTAAATTATTTAAAGTAACTGGTGAGCACTCAGTGTTTATTACTGTATTGTAACTGTAATGTGTACATCTGACTTTGGTTTATTAAATATAATCAATAATATAACGTAGATATTGTGATACTCTTACTTTTTGTGGCTTTTTCACTGGCAGATTTAGCTTCACTGTAAGGACAAAATTAAAGAAGCTTGTCTTGAACAAAACTGCATGATGTTGGTGATGATAATGATAATTTTGAATAACTTTATGATCATTTATTTTGACATTTTTTAAATAATGCGAAAAAATGAAAGACCAGCAAGCTTGACATCAATACATTCAACTTAGAGTCAACTAAATATTTAATTTGTAACATTTAGGGTTGGTAGGACTGTTTTGTATTTCTTATACAAAATATATATATTTTTTGTGTGCAACTGCTTATGTGTGATGATGATGCTAAATGTTTTGGGTTGGGATGGAAGCTGTTTTTAATGTGCTGTCCTTCACTTACAATACGATTCTCTGAATGATGTATCATAGTAGCACATACAGTGAAACAAAAGCACATAAAATGGTTTATAGATAGTTTAATTGTTTGTTTATTTTTTATTTATTCTAAAGGGATAATTCATGTTATTGATCTTGGATAAATTGCAGAAAATGTGTCCGATCTTATTTTAATTCTCATCCGTCCAGATAATGCCAAAACACTTAAGAAAATGGATCGAACTAAACAAAATACACAAACACAGGCAACAATTAACTTGCACAAACTAACTAGAATATATAAGTAACACAATAAAGTAAAATACATAAATAAAATACATATAATAACCTGGCCAAAGAAGGAGATACAAGACACTGACATCAAGACATGAAAGCTCCTCACAATGCACAGAGGGATTCACCCTAAGTCCAGCACCCTGAGACTGTACACTAAGAGAAAGGAGGGAGAGGACTAGTGAGCATCAGAGCCACCATACACCAAACAACCAAGATCCTGGGGTACATCAGGAAGAAAGTCAACAAATATCAACAAATTCTACCAGCAGCTGAGACGGGTGGACTGAAGGACAGCACAGAGGCACTAATCATGGCAGAGGCCGGGGTGTATTAATCCAGGCAGGACCCAAGATGCAGGCTGTGTAAAGATGCCCCTGAGGCAGTCCAGCACATAATAGCAGGATGTAAGATGCAGGCAGGCAAAGCATACATGGAACACCATAGCTAAGTGTGTCGAGTAGTGTACAGGAACATCTGTACTGAATATGGACTGGAAGTTGCACAGTCAAAGTGGGAGACTCCATCTGAAGTGGTGGAGAATGACAGGGCTAAGATACTGTGGGACTTCCAGATCCAGACTGACAATCAGGTGATGGCTAATCAACCAGACACTTTTGGTGATAGATAAGACACAGAAGAAAGAAGTGGTGATAGATGCAGCAGTCCCATGTAAGTGTAACTTAAGGAAAAAGCACAAGAAGCTGGAGAAATACCAAGGCCTGAAAGAGGAAATAGAGAAGCTGTGGAGAGTCAAGGCCTCAGTGGTCATCGGAGCACTCGGTGCTGTGACCCCCAAACAGGAAGAGTGGCTCCAACAGTTCCCAGGAACAACCTCAGAGATCTCTGTCCAGAAGAGTGCAGTCCTTGGAACAGCTAAGATACTGAGGAGAACCCTCAAGCTCCCAGACCTCTGGTGGAGGACCTGAGTTTGAAGTGAAGCTTCTGCTTGGTGCTTTTCTTTTCTTCTTTTTCTCATTTTATGATTTTACATGATCTTAAAGAAAATATTTTAGGTTATCTGATGAGACACATGAAGATTTTGTTCTGAAGATAAATCACGTAACAACAGAAAATAAACAGTTTGTACTGTGAAATGATTTTTTAAATACATATTTTAATTTTGTCCCAGAGCTGGACTCTCTGGAGGTCCCTCCTCTGACTCCTACCAGTAAGGAGGTCCTCAGCCAGGCGGTGAAAGCCAGTTTTGCCGGCTTCGCTCAGGAAATAATCAAGCATCACTTCCCACCTGGTACGAGACCTGAGCTAATTTCTGTTTGTTTTAGTCCTGATGGATTGAATGAATCTATTTGGAAGTATAAACACTGACCTGGGCATTATATAAACACTGACTGATCATGCGTGTGTTCAGATCCTAGTTTGTGGTCAGAGTGGGAGGTGAACCACTGGCTGGACTGGTGCCAGGCTGAGTTCGGCCTCCAGTGTCTGGGCTCCGAGCTGAGGGGTCTGCAGGGCAGCGAGCTGTGCTGCCTGGACAGGGAGGCCTTCCTGGGCCTGATGTCTGACTGTGCTGCAGGGGAGATCCAGTGGGAGCACCTGGAGACCATGAGAAGAGGTACACAGCGTCTTATTCAACACAGTCTACCAACCATGCCCACCTGTTCCTGTCCGTCCATCTGTCTGTTGGTCTGTGGCACTTTTCATTTTCGCCTGCTGCTGAAGGGCAAACATGGGCAATTTTTTTTTTTTACCCATGTCTCTGTGTGTGCCTATCTGTTACCAAAGTATCTCATGAACCACTGGTCAAACTTTAATGAAACTAGCAGAAAGTAATCATTGGAAGTGAATCTACAGCTGATTAATGTTATAGTCAGTCCCCTTCAACACTGCTGTCACAGCTAACCAACATCAACCTACACACAAAAAGGTTATACCTCAGTTAATTTTTATAGATATTGAGCTAAAATGTGGCGTGGCAGTAGCTGAGTGTCATCTCTAACAAATGGTTTGAAAGCTTTGTTTGTAAACTTTGTTATGAACTATTTAAGCCAACTCAATAAAAAGAAAATGCTTATTTAACATTCATTCTTTGTTGTAAAGGTGGTATCACACTAGGCTGCAGCTGTTGGGAGACTAGTTGGCGACTAAGAATTGTGGGATAATTGTGAGAAAATAAGCATTTTTTGTAGCAGTCTTTTTGAATTCTGAGTGTTTGCAGCCAAGTGACCAGAGAGTCATGTAACCCCGTTTGAACGGCCAGTTTTTGAAAATCACAGCCCAATGTCACGTACAAGTACCGTACACTTTAATAATGAAGATAAGCAGATTTAAAACAGTTTTTCAATAAATATTACCACCAGTGTAAATTTTATACCTAGACAGTTGCCTTAGCTGTCTAATGTCAGAGGAGAGCTTCCTTGCAGGAGTCAAAATACAGCTCAAGTGCTTTGGAGACGAGTTAGAGACGCCCATGACACAACTCAGATGGGTTTGAGACGAGTTAAAGACATCCATGATGACTCTGCAACTGTTTTGAGAAAAAATTTGTTGCACAAATTTTTTGAACATGTTTAAAACTCTAGTGACAGGACTGGAGAACCAGAACCCCCATGGATGTCTTGAGACATTCTGGAGACATTCTGGAGACATTCTGGAGACATTCTGGAGACATTCTGGAGACATTTTGGAGACATTTTGGAGACTCCTTCATGAATGCCGTTTGCTAACCCGTTGCAGCCCAGTCAAATACCACCTCTGTCTTTTAACCAAGTCTGTTTCTTTTAAGAATATAGAGGGATCTCTGGTGAAATTTGTCAGTATTGAAATGAAATTCTGCAGAGACTGTGTTTTATTGCCCTCATGCAGGCTGCCATCCTGCTGCCAGTTTCAAACCTACGAAGATAATTACACGTTTGGCTGTTAGAGACTCCATATGATAACATCACATGCAATACTATTGCACTGTTTTGTTTTGTTTTTTTCCCTCCTCCTCAGAATCCTACTCAGATTATACTGCAGATCCTTCAGACAAACATAATTACCAGCTGCAGTATCATGCAGCTGAGAGCACAAACCTCCTCACTCTGGAGCCTGTGAATGTGCAACTTGAAGGTTATAGTTTGATGAAAACAGAAGATCCCCAGAGGAGCGTCAGCTCTGCTCGGGTGACACCAGAAACAGAAGGGATTGGAGGTGAGTGATCTTTGTTTTTTGTTGTTGTTGTTTTTACAAATGAATCCTTATTTCTGTGGAGCTCATCATATGCTGTTTTTCCCAGAATGACAAAAAGGTGTGATCACATTTGTTTGGTTTCTGTTCAAATTGCAAAACAGTTTGTAGTGAGGAGACAGTATGCCTCTCTTCACAGGGCAAAAATACAAAGTTGTGACTTGATTTTATATCTTACACAACTTATGCTGAAAACTCTGGATTTTGAATTTGTTATTTGGACTTATCTGTGATAACTGAAAAAAATTATATTCAGGATCTAAAGGCAAAGGTTAAATGAAAAGCCTGGTGATTTTTTAAGTGATGTTCTGTCAAATAGGTATCGATAGCAAGTACTTTATCAGCCATGAGTCATGGAGTCATACAGGATGGAGTGTGGAGAAACGGACTGAAGTCTTTCTTCAGGCTATCCTAAAGCTATTCTTTTAAAGTCACTCTTTAGTAAAGGTGTTTGAAATTCTGATAAGTGTTGAAAAATGTACCAATTTTTATATAAATTATGAAACAGTAATCATAGCCAACAGAAAATGTATTTTAAGTCATGAAGAAAACTCAGCTTCCTCAGAATGTTTACAGTAAGTTCACCTCCTTTGGTATGCTTACTATTTTGTTGCTCCTGTACTTGGATTTTATTTGGATTTTTACTTTAATTACAGATAATTATTGAAGCAGAGGTTAGAGTGAGAAGGTCACAGGATTGCTTCCTGATCTGAGGCCTTTCTGGGTGGAGTATATATGTTCTCCTTGTGCACACATGGGTTTTCTCCTGGTAAACTGGTTTCCTCCCACAGAGCAAAATCATGCAGGTTACGTTAGATGTACCAAGTGTTGTCTCGTTTGTCTCCTTGTGTCCCTGTGATGGCCTGGAGACCTGTTCAGGGTGTCCCCAAACACGTGGAAGAAGGTGCTGTGGTCAGATGAGACTAAGCTAAAACTTTTACACCATGTCTAAGACAAATCTACCACCTCTCATCATGCTGAGAACACCTTCCCTACAGTGAAGCACGGGGGTGGCAGCACCATGCTGTGAGGATGTTTGAAACTGAGGTGTCATGATTATCTGTGGTATTGCCACAGTACCCCAGAGAAATCCGACTGGAGTCAAAATTCCCACCGAAGTTATGAAAATCTGCTCATCTGTGAAGAAAACGTCTGTTGTCCGAGTGTAACTGTGTGCTCAGCTTTTGCTGAAAAATCCAAACCACGAGGCAATCCAAATGATGTGGAATTATTGCCGAAACAAATTTGTCAATCATGACAACTAGAGATTTGTTTAAATATGAATAAATACTTGACAATATCCTCAGTCAGAGCTTACTGACCACAGTTTAGTTAGGGCAAAACATTAACTCTTCATTTGTACTTTTCTCTCCAAACCAAAGCTTTCCTTTTACAGGTGCTTCAGTAAGTGCTGTGTTTTCATGTAAAACATTTCTTCCTGTCTCGTCATGTGTTTTCTGTCGGTGCGTACTTACAGAGACCCAGTCAGAAATGAAGATGGCTCACACCTGTGACTCTGACTTTATGAACTCCCTGTCATGGAGCGCTCCACTCAATAACACAGAGTCAGCAACAGAAGAGAGTCCATTTGAGGACGTCTTCATGTCACAGCAGAGACACCTGAGCTTCAAAGAGTACGTCAGCAACAAAACAGTTCTGGGCAAAGCTGTGATACCGGCAGCCATCCTAGCTGGTTACACTGGTTAGTATCTGTGCTTTTAGGTCGAGTTTTGGCATTACATAAAATTTGCAAACTTTTTTTTTATTTTAGCTGTTGAATTGCTCTGCCGTATTTCCTCAGGAAGTGGTCCCATTCAGCTGTGGCAGTTCCTCCTGGAGCTCCTGACAGACCGCAGCTGTCAGTCGTGTATAAGCTGGACAGGAGATGGGTGGGAGTTTAAGCTAACGGATCCAGATGAGGTAAATAAAAGGTTTATTGCCGTTGCCAATGCAAAAACATTGAAGCTCACTAAATGTTTGAATGATGATTGAATGATATTTCCCAGTAGAAACAATATTCAAAGTTTAAATAGGTCTCCTAAAGTTGGTCGTTGCATAACTGAACCTACATTTTGATGTTTTTATTCTATCTTAGTTCTAATTTTATGATCTGTGAAGATTTTACCACCAAATGAGTGACACTGGGCAGCATGAAAGTCTTAACTTTTCACAAGTTTGCAAAGTTTTCTTCTTCTAACAATTTTTGCAGTTCTTATACAGTTGAAACATTAAAACATTGGCATTTTTGTCTTCTTTCTTCATTTGTCTGCTCTTACCCAGAGTATGTCTTGTTGTGCACAGATTTAGTGATAGGTCATCTGAGAAGTCTTTATTAGGTGTAACAGAACTGTCATCAAAATACTGTCTTACATCCTTACAGCAAACAGATTCTGTCGCCCTAAACGGTCTCGTCCCTGAGATGTTCTGCATGACATTTTTTTTGTAATAAATTGATAAAAAATTGACGAGCTAGGTCTTCCTGTCTCCCCTAGCTTTTTAATAATTTGGTGGCAGAAGTGGGACTCCTCCTGTGGTTCTTGCACCAGAGCTGAGATAAAAGTCTATGGTCAAAGCAGACAAAGTTTTCCCTACAAAAAAAAAGTCTTGAAAGCCACCACTGGAATTCTGAATCTACAAGGCAACAAGCTGGTTTACTACTTTAAAAATTTGTTGCTTTTTTTTTTTTTTTTTCCAAATCCTCCCAGAGTGCATTGTGCAATCATCCAAACTCTCATTGACTTCCATTGTTTCTAAGTTCTAAATTTTCTCTTGAAATAATTTGTTTAGGACTCTTTTCAACATTTTATATCAACAACAAACAAACACGGCTCACCCCGGCACATATCCAGGAAAGGTGGTTCTACAAAGTATTAACTCAGGTGTTGCAGAATACAAATACACACCAAACTTTTCAGACTTTTATTTATAAAAAATGTTAAAAACCATGTATCATTTTCCTTCCGCTTCAAAATTATGCACTACTTTGTGTTGCTGTATGATATAAAATACTTTGAAGTTTGTGGCTGTAACGTGACAGAATGTAAAATGTTCAGGACACTGAATTCAAATGACTCATTCTCTTCTTCAGACTCATTATTGAACGGGCGGGCGCTCCTCTCAGGCGTATCGTGGCTCTTCTCAGGTACTCTGATGCTCACGTGTCTTTCAGGTTGCGCTGCTGTGGGGCAGGAGGAAGAACAAACCCAAGATGAACTATGAGAAACTGAGTCGGGGCCTACGCTACTACTACGACAAGAACATCATCCGCAAGACAGCCGGCAAACGCTACGTCTACCGCTTCGTCTGCAACCTGCAAGGCCTGCTGGGATACGAGCCTGGAGAGCTGCATGCCATGTTGGACGTCAGCAACAAAAGCCACCTGTCCAGGGACTAAACAGAGGCAGGGACACGGACAAGGACAGGGACAGGGACAAAGACTTTTAAAAAAAATCTGAGGTTCTTATAAATGTTAGTTGTAAGCTGTTTTGGTGGTGCTGATATGTGCACATGTGTGAAGGATCACTGAAACACAAAGGCAACACACCCACAGCAAAGATATCATTGTATTTGTTTGTTTTTAGGTTTACTACATACATACATATACGAATAAATAAGTAACCTGCAATAAGACGAAAAGTAGAAAAGATCTGTAAGGCAGGGGGAAGCAATACAGTAGAAGAAAGTAAAGCTTCTGTCACACTGCTTTGCATTTTGCCACATATGTTAGCATATTTAGAATTATTTTTAGGTGGGTGAAAACATGAAGAAAGTATTTTGTAAAAAGTTACATCTTGTGACCTGTATCACATATATACAACGTTCATCATGCGTTCTATAATGTATGTTGCGTATGGATTGGGTTAAAGGATAGAAAAGTGTATTAAAGCGTAAGCGTGGCTAAGTTGGTGTGGTGTTTTGTTCTTCTGTGTGACATTACTTCAGTGTATCTGAGCCATGAGCCTGTGGTAATGACCAAACATCAGTCTGGTCTCACTCACCATCTCCTGGTTATTCTGGTGTTTCTGTTGTTCTAATTTGACAGCTTGTCTTCTGTTCTCCTTGTCTTCTTGTAAAGTCCAAACCAAACACACAGCAGCAACTTCCGCATCAGTTTCTTCCATGTTCTTATCTGTGGAATGAATGACAAATGCTAAAATGTTGGGTTTAAATAAGAACACGCCGTGTAGCTGAACACAGTATGCATCTAGATGGGGTGGATGGTAGGAGAGGGTGGATCCAAATGCAGAACACTGGAGGAAGGAGGTTGAAGGAAAAATAACATAACATCCTGCATAAACAGGATAACAGAAGTCAACTACAATACAGGGCTGAACGGAAACCAGGACAGACAACAAAACTACAATAACCAAACAGGAAGAGACTGAGGAACCAGAGTACATCTTCACCAAGGGAGTATTGGTGCACTCTGAACTCAGAGGTCAGAATTCTCAAGTTCCAAGTTGGAAATATCAACGAGAACATCCTGTAAGGTTTGAAGTTTCTGTTTAAAAAGTCAGGGATTGCTGATCTCAAATTCAAATATGGCTGACTTGTGTGTGAAAAGCTGTGATAGCTGAAGTTTGTCATGTTTGTCAGTTTGGACATCATTAAATCAGTTGCACTCATAGTCAAACCAGGAGTGGACATGTTGCTACAGCGTTTGACACAAAGAACACAGAAAATGCTTTTCTATTAGCTTATGTTGCCAGTAATAGCTAGCCTGGTTATTGAGCACAACAATTAGCAAATCTTCATGGTTTTCTGACTTGCAACAAGAACACTGTTAACCCGAATGTGACCATCCGTCCACTGAAGAACCAAAGAACTTAATCCTAAAACACCAACAAAATGAGAATGAAATCAAATCCACAAGAACAACAGAATTCCCAGATTAAAAGAAAAGACACAGACAGAAACAGCTCCTTCAAGAGAAGGAAGACAAGGTCAGATGACTAACTAAAGGAGTTCCTCTCTGTGTTTAATTCAACATCTCATTTACATAAGATAGAGAAAACAATCTTTTTGTTTTATTTTGTAGGAAGTGGCTGAGCTCTGATGTGATTTTATCCATCACAGAACATGGAACAGATACATGGAGGGGGCGATGTGTGAGGATTACTTCCACCACTTACCCTCCCAAGGGCTGTTAATGGAAGAGCTGGTGTGGGGGAGAGTGTGTGTGTGTGTGTGTGTGTGTGTGTGTGTCTTGGTTTCACTGGGAGTGTGTGATGGGAGTGAATCTGCTCGTCACTGAGAACAGCGCTCATGTCTCTTCATCACGTCAGTATATAAAAGAAAAAGGTTGCATAATAAAACCAATACACTACTCGCTGTAACTGTTTCTCCTTGAAACCATAAAAACATTTCACCTAAAAGATGCTGAACTTATTAAACAACAAATCTTAACGGCTGTAAGACAATTACCAGAGAGAGGTAGCCTTGCCAACTTCCGTACAGTCTGATGAAGATGAAAACTCTGTGCTGCTTGTGCTCAATATAGCAATTTGCATCCATAGCCCACAAAAGCATCCCCTGCTGTCTCCGGAATTAGAAGCCAAATCAATAAGTCGGCCTTGTGCTGTTTTACTGACGGTGAATTAAACAGCTTGATGTCTCTGCCGGAGCTGAAACCACCCACATAAAGGCTTCTTTACATGTGCACTGAGGTGAGAACCAGGAGGAGGTGGCTGAGCAGGAGTTGATCCATCAATTAGGTTCCATTAGCTCAACCACCAGCAGCTGATTTCTGCTGAAAGCCCTCCTTCCAGGGACTCTGCTGACCCTTCAGTGTCTCAAGTGATGATCGGGCTTTATGTCACGGTTTTGCATTTTCACAGTTGGGGAGATCATCCACCAGTTTGATGGTTGTTATTAAAGACATTCATACAATACAAGCGTGATAATGTATATTTTCAAACCAAACCAAAACCAAATTTTTAGTCATAGGTGCAGGTTTTGTTTGTTAAACTCTTGGGTTTTTGTTTCCTTTAGTTGTCGGTTCCTGTGGGCCACCATGACCATAACCAGCAGTCCAATGAGTGTGGTGACCATGCAGGTGGGTTTGTTTTTCTTTCAGCTCGTTGTCTCATGGCGTGCTGCCGTCAGGAGGCGTGTCGCAGATTACTCAGGGTATCTCATTTACTGCAGCAGTCTGAGCAAAGGTAGTCTGACCACTTTCTCCAACTTCCCATGTGAAAGGTGTTTGAAGGAGGTTGGATTAAGATTTCTGTCTTTTTTTGTTTTTCTTTAGCTTTGGAAAAACCTAGAAATAGATAAAAATGTCCAGCTCAGTTGGAAATAGTGTGCTACGACTTTTGGTAGCAGAAAAACAAACGACGTAGACAGAATTGACCAAAAATGGAAAACAGTTTCCACATACATAAATAGAGTTTTAGCAAAAAGACTGAGAAAATCCAGCTGTATTTCTTTACAAAATTGCTAGCAATAATAATAATAATTATTACATCTATTTTCCTTACCCATTTTACTGTACAGGGTCAGAGAGAGATGGTGCCGTCTCCAGCAATCACAGCCCAAAGGGCGGGGTATTATTATTGGTATTATTATTCTTATTATTATTCATTGTTCTGTCATTTTGATCATCAGGAAGGAAGACAAGCTGGTAAACTGAGCTCCCACCCCCCTCTCAGCTTGACAGCAGACTGTTCAAAGCACTAAAAAACTCACAGGCAGGGGGTCTGTCTGAGATCTCCCCTCCTCTCTGACACGTCTACACATGCTCACTGAAAAAAACAAAAAACAAATAATTTATACTGTAGCAATAATCATCTCATCCATATTCATTACCTGTTTTTACACTCTGTCTTCTACATTTTGAGTGTTGTTCACAGTTTAGCTCAGTGAACTTATTGATGGTGAGTTCACTGATCATGGAACATTGGATGCTTTTGACCGCTCATTGTCTAAGGGCTTTAAATGTCTGCACAAAACAGCTAAAACGGCTCGAACTCCCCTATTTCTAAACATAGGTTATCTTAGTCTAAAACTGCGTAATGAAAAGTGGTGGGTGAAATACACTTTTCCAAGGATTCCTAGGCCTTTAGTTTTTATGAGTCTCTGCATGATTCTCCAACACACGTTGTTCTCTGTGTAACCTCAGATAAACTTGGAGGCAGATGTTGTCCAGATGCAGCTGCTGTACAAGAACAAACTCTCACTATTATAAACATGCTGGCTCCTCGATGCTTCTCCTCCCTCTCAGAGATAAATATACTGCAGCTGAAAACACTGGCTACACCCTGGATGTTTTACTGATCTTCAGCAGCCAGCTCTGAACCTGCTGCAGTTTGTTTGTCCGCTCCGAGGTCCTGCTGGGAGGATTGTTCATACTGCTTCCAGTGTGAAGGGCCGCTGGAACAGAATCAGACAAAAGCCTTATTTTAAGAAATGTCCGGCTCCATCAAACACTATGTTATTCATCTTTTCCCACTGCTGTCCTTTTCATTCAGACAGTAACTTTGAGTTTGTTTTCTGCTGCAAAAGGAAATCCACACAAGTTGGACAGATGGATCAGCGTGTTTCTACACGGCGTGTTGGCTCTTACACGGTGGACTTCACACCAAGGTCATCAGAAGTGGAACAGGTCATCAAGTGGTTCACCTGCTTTTACAGACTTACTATACTAAGCACTTTGCAGCACTACTGTTTATATATACATATACATATGTATATATGTATATTTTGCAATTTAACTACTTCTGCATATTTTGATATATTACCCATATAAAACATTCAGCCCAATCAGGAGTTGGGTACTATGATGTTTTGATTTTTCAAGATATTTCACTTTATTTATGAGTATTTCTGTCAGAATGCGGTGTGAGCGTGGCGAACCCAAGACGCAGACTCATCTTTTCAAAAACAAAAACTGATTTAATAAAATAACAAAACTAGAAAACAAAAAGCTGACGTGGCAGCAAAACAAACTCTAACAAAAATCCAGGCATTAACAGAGGCGGGACAAGACAAGACGAAACAAGGCAAGGCAAGGCAATACTAAGAGCGACATGAACAAACAACATCTAACAAACAACAATGAATCGGCAGGGAGGTGGAGAGGAAGACCAAGTTTTAAAGCAGAGGGTGATGAGGAGAAGTGGGAACAGGTGTGTGACTAGAAGTGAAGACAGCTGGAGAATGGGTGTGACAGGAAACCAGAAAACTGCTGAGCAGAGGACAGGTGAATGATGACAACAAACATGAACAGGAAAAACTAAACTGAAACAAGAACTCAAACCGAAACAAGACAATAATCAAAACAACAAACTATGACAATTTCCCCATAGAAATATGTTGAGATCCTTCAACACTCTCTTTGAAATCTGCTTCAGTGTACTTATTTATTTTTTTCTTATGCGACTTTTAGCTAGCATTTGGCTACTTTTATCTTTTACTTAGCCTTTTGCTACTTTAACTTAGCTAGCTTTTAAACCCTTAACTAACCTTTTATTACTTTTAGCTTTTGGCTAGCCTTCTCTTACTTTTAACAAATGTTTTTTTTTTCTTTTTTTTACTTTTAGCTAATGCTTTGCTGCTTTTAGATATCATTTTGCAAATTTTAGCTTTTAGCTAGAATTGAGCTTTTTCTGCTTCTTTTAGCTTTCACTCAGATTCAGCTTCTTCAGGAAACTTTAGCACTCGACATTCAGACTGGATTTTTGTAGAAAATGCTGTTTATTTAGTATGTAAACAGATCCTCCTTTAAGCCAAAGAACAGTCAGAGGTTCCAGTTTACCACTCATTAAACAAAGACATCATATAAACTCTAAATGTTCTCGATATCTGAGCCTTAATGTTAGTAATATCTGGATTTATTTGAAACAGCAGCTGCTGAAAGTGTCACAAACTCCTGTCTGACGGACCGATCTGAGTGCTTCGTAACCCAAACATGAATGAGGCAGCTCAACAAACTAATGTAAAATGTCGATCTGTCGCGTAGAACTGCTGCTTTCACTTGAAGTTTTATATCTGGTGTTTGTTAAGGGTTCTGATCTGCACTAAAGTGCAGCATAGACTGCTCTGTTGCTGCCATCCTCAGGTATGTTTCTGTAACGTTCCAGGAGAACGGAAAATATTCCAGAGCTGTCAAAGAAAACTGTTTGTAACATTTAAGGTAGATTTATAGTCACGCAAAAGAAGAAAGTCCACCCTCTTTCAGTAATTCGTCTAAAAATAAAAAAAAACAGATCTGTTCTTGATCGGGTTCTTAAATTATTCAGATTTAACCTGAGACAGGTGAACAAAAAGCCAACATTTTCCACCGTGTCATTATTTACTGAACAAACATGAAGCCAAAGTGGAAAATCAGTGTGAAGAATTAAGCCCATCTCCTGCTGGTTCCACAGGATGTCAGAGGTTTGGATCAACCAGGAGCTGCTGATCATTATCGGTGGGACCGGCTCCAGAAAAGCAGCAGTTTAGTTACTTTGCTGCTCTGGAGCATCCAGGTGTGTGTTAACACAACGCCAAGGTGGAAAGACATCAGCAGTGAACTTAGAGAAGCAACTGTTGCTGCTCATCAGTCTGGGAAAGGTCAAAGGTCATTTCTAAACTATCTGAGTCCATCATGGAGAGAAAGATTAACGTATTACCTAAAGGGTGCACTAGATCATAAGACTCACTGTCAATGAAAGGTCAATTTTAGAACTTTTGTCATATATAAAGCGCACCAGACTATAAGAACCACAGGACTTCTGGAACAATGTAGCCCAAAGTAGAGGTGTTTACCCACAATGCAAAGCACTATGTTTGAAAAAAACAAAACAAAAAACAGCATATCAGCGCGAGCCCCTCATAGAAACTGTCAAGCTGACTGAGGCTCAGTTTGCAGCCACGGGGCCTGATGGTTATTCCACAAAGACGGATTTGCATCTTAGTCAGGTACACAGAGCTGAAAGTCAGAGTCATCAGTCTCATGAAGGAGGAGCTCTCCATGATAAACTCTTGTACTTAACCATCAGTAAGAAGCTCATATGAAGGACATTCCTCTCATCTTAACTGTGGCAACAGTGTTTTCCTGTCATTATGTGAATTTTCTTCACAGCTACAGCCTGCTGTTCTTTATGAATGGAGTCTAGAGGAGGTGGAGTTTTTTTAAAAATATATCTTTAATCTGTGTATTTTGAACAAAAGACGCATCAAATGATGAATGGAAAACTCCTTTTCACTCAGAAACTAAAGCAGGAAGTCTGAGTTAACAAAGTAACATGAGAGCCACCGTTGTAGAGTTTAGCTTGGACTAAACTGGGTCATGATGCAACAGAACAATGATCAGCAGCTGATCTACAACAGAACGGCTCACAAAGAAAAGAATCAAGGGGCTGCAACGATCCAATCAGAGTCCAGAACCTCGACCCGATTAAAATGATGTGATGAGTCCTTCAGAGAGCTGAGAGGAAACTAAAGTCTGCAAACCTCAATGAGCTGAAGCAACGTTGGAAAGAAGAGTGGGCCAAAACTTCTCTACAACCACGCGAGAGGCTGATAAAGTCCTACTACTGAGAATTATTGCTGCTAAAGGAGGTTCTGCTGGATGAGAGGTTAGAAAAAGGTTTTTACACACAGCTCAAACATTTCAGCCTCATTTTTATTTAATAAATACCAACAAGGTGGAATCTGCTGTGTTTATGTTCACTTGAGGTTAAGTTTGAAGAACTTTGCGTCATTTTTCTATGTCCTGTCACGTCAAACCCTAGAACTGAAAGAGGGTGGCATTTCTTTTACTCCATGACTCAATTTTATTACATTTTTTTTACTTATTTATAAGAATTGATTTGGGTTTATTTTCCATCAGCTGAATTCAAAAGGAGTGAAAAGCTCCAATATGTGTAAAAACAACAAGAAGACCTGAACATTTTTGTTACCATCCACGCCGAGGTGGTCCATCAGCTCTAACCGATAAATGAAGAACTCAAACTTCTCGTTCCCGAAATCCTGAAAAGGTCCCGTCAATCACAGCAAGCAATGATGCAACAGCAAAATACAGCAGCAGGTTTTACTTTAACAGAGCATTTCAGTGAATTGAAATGAATACCGCAGCTCAGGCGACCATTTTATTCCATGTGCGGAAAAACACGATAAGGCCAGTTTTCTGGTAGGAGTAACAAAGAGATGGGAATGTGATGCAGCGCGGCCGGGCGATCGTCACTGTTGTTTTTGTTTCTCCCACTGCTCCGGTGTGAGGGTCTTCTGTTCAAAAGCATGGATTTCTTTCATCTCCTCGGCAAGACACGTGTTCACCATCCTGCCAACACACACACACACACACACACACAGGTTCAGACTACAAAGAGCCAGAGTGAAACTGGAGGTGGATCCACCTGTGTTTATAGAAAAGCAGAGAGGGTTGGAGACTTCTCGAACTGTTTTTAATGACATCAGGGGAGCATGATGGGAAGTGTTACAAGACTCACAAACTTTGTTGATCACCATTGCTCGACATAACAACTACACATGAGCAGGTTAGTCTGAAAATTTAAAGCACTCTTTATTGTTTCAGTACGGAAGCAAAGTCTGGCCGTACCTGCTGTAATTCATTTAGGTGGGATTATCTCAGGATCGCAACTATTTCTATCAACTTTAGAAAACAGATAAGACCTCATCAAAAGAAAATGACATTTTTTCCTTAAAAAAATGACATTATTATGGTATGAAAATGTGTGACTCCCGTTACATCATTCGATATCAGGATCGTGACACTTGAAGATGATGGCTATCAGTAATCTGTTGATCAGTGATGGATGGTCTTTGATGCTATGTTATCAGCTTGATCACGTTTGAAAACAGGTGTGATTCTGTTCTGGACATCCCTGCATGGACTCAGGAACACTTCCACAGATCATTGTCTGTAAACACAGCTCACCCTGACATCCACTGATGCTGCTTAAAGCTCTATCAGGCAGAGAAGAAGCCAGATGTGAACACCATCCAGAAACTCTGCTGTCTTCTCTGGACCAAAGCTCAGTTAAGATGGACTGAGGGGAAGAGGAGGACTGTTCTGGGGTCAAGTAATTTACATCTGAATTTCTTTTGAAAACTACAGACACCACATCCTTTGTACTAAAGAGCAGAGGAACCATCCGACATGTTATCATCCCACAGCTCAAAATCCTGCCTCTCTGATGGTATGGGGGTGCATTAGAGCCTCTGGCATGAGCAGCTGCTCTCCTCAGTTCTCAATGTTTACAGACTGTTGTTAAAAGAAAAGGGGATGCTTCACAGAGAGAAACATGGAGCTGTTCTAACTTTTTTTAGAGGTGTTGCTGCCATCAAATTCAAAATTACCTTATTTTAAAAAGGTATATTATCTTAGTTTAAACATTTTGATATGTTTACTATGTTTTACTATGATTTGCAAATCATTGCATTCTGTTTATAGTCACATTTTACACAATGTTCCAACTTTTTTGGGATTTGGGGTTGTACTAGACATGCAGAAAAATATCCTGCAATTGGACACATACCAGCAGCTGAACCAAATGACAAAACTAATATGTCTGCAGCAACTCCGGAGTGTAGTACCTGTGTCTCTGTAACAGTGGTTTCCCCTCAAACTGCGGCGACACCACCAGCACTTTAAAACTGGTTGCACATCTGTTTTGGGAGGTGTCCTCCACATCCTGAAACACACAAGACAGAGCCTCACATCATCAGGGATCACGCAGCGAAACATTTAACTCGGAGATCTGACACTTTTGTTTCAAGGGGACGGTCACTGCTGTGGATGCTGTCCATGAAAATGTCCCCAGTTTCACAGATACACTGTACGCCACAGATTACTCAAGTGAAAAATATTCAAGATTCAAGGCAGTTGCCAATATTCCCAGAAGTGGACGTCCTAATATACTTACCCTGAGGTCCAACCATGCAATGTTCAAATAAATGACATAAAAGTGTCTTTCTCAAAAACAATTTGGTGCGGATTATAGGTTAAGTTGTACTTTCACCACTTTGTACCACCACCTCGTACTCAATTTCATGCTAAATCTATGTATTTCTAGGTCCTTGTCGAGCCAATGCTCTGAGCTTAAAGTTAGAGGTTGGGCATTAGGCAAACACCAGCCTACCTTCGAACTACAGAAAATATTACTAATAGTACCCCTGTGGGTTGAATCATCAATGCTGAGGAAGCTGCCAAAGTGAGTACAGAGCTTCTTTTTTTGTACCCAGGACAGTATGGGAGGGTAGTGACCAAAACTGCAAAAGTATGAATTGGAGCTGTTTGTCTCAGTCCAGTGCTCTGCTGAGCCACAGGTGCCTTTTCTAAACAAACAAACAAACAAACAAACAAACAGGAGAGTATGGCTAAGTTTAAACCATAAGACTTCTGCACCACTGTCCTATGAAAAGATAAAGGTCCAGATGAGACCACTTTAGGAGAAAAGAAAACAACATGCCAGCACAAACAACCCCCCCACCCTCCCATATTAACTGCCAAGCACGGTGGTGGGAGGATGATGATCATGCAGACATTTACATCAAGAATAAAACCATTTTTCTCAATAGTTCAACCTGAAACTGTCAAGCAATAATTACTAAGTGTTTTTAGGCAAAGCGGCTATTTTCAAACACACAAACAACACATTATTGTTGCTATGGCTTATCAGTCAGAAATCAGACTGAAATGCAAAAACTAAAGAAATACACAGTGTGCCACTGGATGGTGGTGTAGGCAAGCTCTGAGAATGACCAAAGCTAAGAGACAGAAGTATTTTAACTATAAAGTATTTTTTAAACCTTAAAGCTCCATACTATTTTGCTAGCACCTCTGTAGTTCGATCACTTATTATTAATAAAATAAAAACGTTTTTATAGTTTATGCATGTAGCTGGGGGTGAATCTACATGCCATTTCTTTTAGTGTGGAAACACCCAAATAAATGACAATAAAATTAATCGTAAATCCTGAAAATGTAGAAATATCAGCAGGCAGAGAAACCTACCACGTGCACTGCCGCGAGCTCTTTAGTAAGCTTATCCCGGATGTGATCAGCTGATACTGCCATGCCTGCAAGAAATAAATGCATATTGAATCGTTAATTATTGTTTAGCTAAGCTATTTTATTTATCTCTGAGACGAAAACAGTCAGAAGGCTGACACCGGAAGTCGTTCGGTATTCTACAAGTTTACATTTTCTCAGTCGGATAAGTTCCTTTTTTAAATCTAAATTATAAGTTTCCAAATATGAAAATGCTACCTTGAGAGATTTTCTGCTGATTTTAGTTTCTGTGATGTACGTTCACGAATGCCGGGTTATCGTCACGTGACGAATGAAAACTGACCAATCACAGCGCAGCATGGACAGGAGGCGTTTTTAAAATAACGAATCTTTACATTAGGAGCTCTTGTATAGAGACTGATTAAATTACTTTAATTATTACAGTGACATTAAATACAGATGTCCTATTTTTTAGACATAAGCGAGCCAATCACATTTGTTTGATTTGTATAACGTGCAGTTTTCTTGGGTACACAAAGAGATGGAAAGCGTCCTTTGGAATTACATTTTTGATCAGGCAGTTTTGCGGCCCACTAAAACAGTAGCTGTCCGAAAACATCAATTCGCTGTGCGACAATGTTTATGAATTAGAATATTTTGCCAGTTACGTTTAAAATAATTAGAAATAATAGATGCGCACAGAGTTTAACATTCATTTACTATGGTAGTAGAGGTTGAAAGTTTTTTTGGTGTGTACATGCTATACTGCGTCAACCCGAAATTCAAGGGTCGTATCTACATCGGTTTCACCGTGAACCCCGAGCGGCGGATCGGACAACACAACGCTGGGAGACACAGAGGGGGAGCCAAGAGGACCAGTGGAAGAGGACCATGGTGAGACATCCTTATGATGCTGTGCTGCCTGCCCTCACTACACGATGTGGTCTGTGAGGAATCCTCCTGGTTATAATTTATAACCTCTTGTTCTGATCAGGGAGATGGTCCTCATCATCCATGGCTTCCCCTCAGATATTGCTGCCCTGAGGGTAAGTTCACTGAAGTGAGAGGAGCTCGCAGCACAAGATTCTCTGCTTTATCCAGAGGTGTTTCACAGCTTCAATAGATGGTCCAGTGACGGGTTACTGGAAATGAAAAGCTTCAATATTTTTTTACAACAACAAAAACACATTGTAAGCTGACTTTGTCTGATCAGAGAAACCAATACATGCATTATATTGCCAAAAGTATTCACTCACCCTTCACAATCGTTGAATTCAGGTGTATAAAATGAAGCACCTAGACATGCAGACTGCTTCTACAACCATTTGTGAAAGAATGGGTCACTCTCAGGAGCGAACCGTGATAGGATGCCAGCTGTGCAATAAAGTCCAGTCATAAAATTTCCTCACGACTAAATATTCCACAGTCAGCTGTTAGTGGTGTTATAACAAAGTGGAAGTGATTGGGAATGACAGCAACTCAGCTGTGTAAATTTAATTTAATTTTTTTAAAGATAATAGGTAAAAGCTCCCTGTAATTAACAGATACAGCCTCCAGTTGGTGAGATCTGATAAACATTAATTGTAAATAAATGAAAATAATCCAAATATTATTGATTCCTCATAAGATACAGTTCAATCTGTTATTGATCAGTTTGATCTGGTGCCCCTACATCATCTCACAAATGTCCTGAATTTCCTCTTCTGCTGGATAGTAAAGTGACATAGCTTTTATTCTGGTGTTTCGGTGTCAGTTTGAGTGGGCGTGGCAGCACCCGCACTCCTCTCGGCGGCTCCCCCACGTTCCTCGGCGTGCCAGGAAAGAGTCGAGCCTGCAGTTCCACTGGCGCGTGGTCTCCAACATGCTGCGAGTGGCGCCGTGGAGCAGGCTGCCGCTGACCGTCCGCTGGCTCAGACAGGAGTACAGGATGGACTTTGAGCCCAGTCTGCAGCCCCCCCTGCACATCCCCATCGCTTTTGGCATCGTGAGGGCCAAGAAGAGGCAGCCTCAGCTGTCAGCGGGGGACGAGGAGACCTCCAAGTGTTTCCTCTGCAACAAGCTGCTTAAAGTAAGTCGGTGTTTCCATTGCCTTTCAGCAGTGTGCAATAATAACCCAAACCATGCATTAGTCCTAAACACCGGATCAATCTGGGATTAAACTAAACCAGGGCTGTCAAACTCCAGGCCTCGAGGGCCACTGTCCCCGGAGTTTTAGGTTTTTCTGCTCCAACACACTTGATTCAAACGGTTTAATTACCTCCTCACTAAATCATCAAGTTCTCCAGGAGCACGACAACAAGTCATCCATTTAAACCTGGTGCTTTAAAGCAAGAACACATCTAAAACATGCAGGAGAGCGGCCCCCGAGGAACGGAGTTTCACACCCCTGAACTAAACTCTTAGTTGTTTTTGTGTGACAGCTATTTGCAGAAGTTTCTTCATATAAGTCTGGGCTTTTACTGAGAGAAGTCCTAAACATGAGATCAGTTCTGCCTGGTTTTCAGTCTGCATGTTTTCTCTCTTCGTCAGGCGTCAGAGAAGCTGAGCTGTTTCCACTCGTCGTGTGAGATGAACAGTCACTTAATCTGCCTCGCCAGGCGTTTCCTCGGCCTGGAGCTGTCCAACCTCCTGCCGGTGGAGGGGGAGTGTCCGTCCTGCCGCCGCCCCGTGCTGTGGGGGGATCTCATCCGTCACAAACACGGCTGCTTCGAAGGCCTTGAGGAGATCAGCCCAACAGGTCTTCAGGTGAGTTGGGCTTCTGGACGATGCGTAAAAAACCCAGGCTGTGATAGAGGAAACTCTTCCCAGCTTTCAGGTTTACTGACATTTTTTTCTGTCTCCTGCAGAGCCACTGGGCAGATGAGCTGCAGATATGAAGCTGCCACTCAGGGTCATCACAGCTACATTTCAGAAAAAAACGCAATAAATAAGATACGAATAATAAGTAACAGAGTGCACTTTTTAGCTGAGTGTTACCTTTTTGTCTTTTCAATTATGTCTGTTTTAAATTGCATCAAATATTTGTAGAAAAGAAAATGCATTCTTTGAAAAATGAGATGTTTTTATGTTTTGTTTTCAGCAGACTTTGTTCTGTTGAGTTGAGAAGTATTTTTTTTATCAGTTCAGCCTTTTTTGTGTAAAATGTGTGAAATTTATAATTTATAATAAAAGTATATATATTCATGTTAGCTTATGTTCTTCGCTTCTTGTTACTTTTTTAAACTGTGAAAATTTCATTTATAATGTGGTTCTGGTTTCATGTTTAAAAGATTCAAAGTGTTTTCTAACAGTCCAGAGATTGGGTGATCTATCTGTGGGCCCGTTCATTTCTTTGCCTTTTTAAAGGAAAAAAAACAAAAAAGAAAACTTGATTCAACCTCAGCATGTGTTTACAGAAAACTCACTGTGAATGTGATCTGTTCTTTATTCTCATTGGTCAGTTCACAGCACCACTGGTGATCACATAAAAAGTTCCAGGAGTAAAACTGTAAAAGCTAATTTCTCTCAATAATTTGATAAAAATGCTTATCAGAGTGACAAATATAGCAAATATTGTCAGAGTACTGTGCATGTAAGAAAGTCTAAGGATTGACCCCTTAGATGTACAACCCCAATTCTAGTGAAGTTGGGATGTTGTTTAAAATGTAAATGAAAACAGAATGCAATGATTTGTAAGTCTCATAAACTCATATTTTTATCACAATTGAACCTAGCAAATATCTCAAATGTTTAAATTTAAAAAAAGTGACCATTTTAGGGGGAAAAATGTAATTTTCAACCTAACAGCTGCAGCATAACTATAAATGTGTTTCAGCTCCATGTTTCCCTCTGTGAATCATCTCTTCTTCTAACATCAGTCTGTAAACATCTATAACCTGAGGAGAGCAGCTGCTGGAGGTTTTGGAGGAATGTTGTCCCATTCTTGTCTGATGGAGGAGTGTAGCTGCTCCACAGTCCTGGGTCTTCTTTGTTTAATGATGCACCAGATGTTTTCAGCTGGTGAGAAGTCAAGGCACGGCAAGAGGGTCTCTGGATTGCCCCCTGGCATGGGGGTCTTTCTGTGTGCAGGTTACATCTTTTCCATGTTCATATGTTGGTTTTCTCCAGGTGGTCAGCCCACAGTGGTGGTGGGAGTTGGGAGGGGTGGGTTGGGGTAGAGTCACCCACCCTTAATTTACTGAAGGCCGAAAACGATGTGAAAGAAAAAATAAAGTACCATGATACGTGAGCAATATGTTAGCATTTACTGTAAACTTCATATAATGTGATTGTTTTGTGTGTATCATTTCCCAGATAATTACACGAATTACACTCTGACATTTGTAAGAAAAAATACAAATTGTTTTTATTCAGTGTTCTTGTGAGTTTACTAATACAGCCCAACTTCGTTTGGCACAACTGATTTAAAGCAGCAGATTAATGCTGTTGTCTAATTTCTTTAAATGAGCTCATTTTATTCTGATGGGTGCACTGACAATGTCTGGCATCTTGCTTTTGAAGCTACAAAATGTAGACACGCTTATATTATAGTACAATCACATTTTTCAAGACCTCTGGGATATTCCTGTCTACTCTGGATATTTAAAAAAATATATATATTTAAAAGAAAAATACAAGTATATAAGTATATAACAAGGCTAAATGTACCTATAAAGCAGGTGTAGGCAACTCTGGTCCTGGAGAGCCACTATCCTGCATGTTTTCCTTGTTTCTCTGCTCCAACACACCTGATTCAGTGGTTAAATCACCTCTTCATGTTCTGCAGAAGCCTGTTAATCACCCATTGGTTTAAATCAGGTGTGTTGGAGCAGAGAAACAAGTAAAACATGCAGAATAGTGGCCCTCCAGGACCAGGGTTGCCTACCCCTCCTATAAAGGATTCAGAGAAATTACAAGAAATTCAAAATAGGTAACAAGTTTTGTTAGTGCAGCCATCTGTTCACATTATAAAAAACAGTATCTGATCATTTGTTGATTAAAAAAAATAATTGACTGTGGCTTTTTAGTGGCTATAGATCAGTCTTGCACGTTCAGCTGGTTAGTCTCCGCTCTCTGCGGCGTCTGGACTGTGATCATCGGCTGTGGGGCAGAAAATAAAGGAAGAGATATCAGCCACAGAACTGTTGACCATTACAAATACAGCAAACATATTGTCTTATCACTGAGAGACACTGGCAGGCAGGCACTGATTTGAGAGGCTAACGATCCTTTTAGGGAAAATGTTCATCTCTGTAGGTTCAACAAACCTGGCTTCTTTCTGTGGAATCCAGGTTGGTTGAGGGGTGTTAAATTGTGAACAATTTGGATTATAGACAATGTGGACACAAATGCCCCAGACCACTCCTTTAATGTGGCCTCAGCAATCAAATCTTAACATATATTTAGTCTGTTCTGAGTGCATTCACACACCAGTTTTGTCTTCTTTTATTCGTCTTTCAGCTGCTCCCTTTAGAAGTCTCCACAGCAGATCACCTGCCTCCATCTCTCCCTATCTCAGCCTCCTCCTCTGTCACACCAACCCTCTGCATATCCTCCTCCCTGGCAGCTCCAAATTCCACATCCTTCGTCCAATATGTCCTCTGACCCTCCTCTGCTCATGTCCAAACCATCTCGGACTTGTCTCTAACTAACTTTGTCTCCAAGCCTGAGCTTTATCTCTGATGGACTCATTTCTAACCCTGTCTTTTGTGATCACTGCCAAAGAAAATCCAGCTCCACTTTTTGTCCTTTTGTTAGCAGCACCATCTGCAGACCAAACACGAAGCGTGGCTTTGTTTCAAAGGCAAATTAAAAAGTGCAACAAGAAACAGTTTGTTTCCTCAGCCGCCACAGGTGCACTGGGATTACTGACCTGAACACTGGTCTATACTCACCATTTTGGGAGCCGGCCCACAACAGTTGACCACCTTGCAGCAGTATGCAGCGAGCGTGACAGAGATGGCCAGCAGAGCAGCCTGAATGAGCACTCCCCCAGCAAAAAAGTGGGCATGCATCTTCTGTAAGAGGAATAAGAGTTGCTAATATTAGATTGATACTGACCTGTAAAGGTTAAAGCTGACTTACTTTTATATATTGCTCCAGCTTATACTTTAACGATTTATTGGACATCTACAGCTGTTTACCTTGAGGAATCAACTCGATTCAAGATGGCCGTCACAGCTAAGCAACTTTAGCAAACATAAAAATGGCTATACCGTAGTCAATTTTACAGCTTGGTAGTAGCTGAGAGTTGTCATAAACTTACATTTTGAGTGCTAACTGATTGTGTGAGATCTGTTTTTAAAACTTTGGCATTAATTGTTGGAGTCAAGCCTGTCTGTCTGTCTGTTAGCAAAATATCTCACGAACCACTGGACATATGATAATAAAAGTTTCATGTGTACATCAACAACTGAATTACTTTTGTAGTCAACCCAATTCAAGACGGCCACCACGGCTAAGCAATCCTCACAAACACAAAGATGGCTATAACTCAGCTAGTTTTGCAGATAATGAGCTAAAATTTGATGTGGTGGTAGCTGAGCATTACCCTCAACACATGCTTCAAGCGCTAACAGATCATGTGAGGTCTTGCCCAAGATTGTGCATAATGTTTTTTTCAAGGTCTGACCAAATCGGCTACAACTCTAGTCCTTGCCCTCGTAAAATGATCTAAGTGTAAAACTCTGGCATCTGCATTCCTTTAAGAAATGCAAGTCCTTTAATATGTGACTCTTCACGCATAATTGGGTGCTCCTCACTGGAGCATCAGTGTGTGGTTCTCATAAAGAGAACACACTCCTTACCTCAAGTTGATGACACATTTCAGCATATTTGGATTTGTTGTTTTCGCCGCTGTCATAGGTATACACCCAGCAGCCGTGTACAGAGTTTCCCAGTTTGACCAAGGTAAAGATCATGTTTACGATGCAGGCCACACATGACACGATCTGCATTCCCAAGCAGGCCCTCAGCTGTAACCAAGAAGAGTGTCTCTTTACAGTGAGAAGTTCTGGCAGGGACATGAATGTTTTTTCAAACTTTGAGAGTTTAGCTTTTTTAGTAACAATTAACATTGTATTTTGTGCATACCAGATACATACATACCATGTACACTGCCTGGCCAAAAAAAGTTGCCATCTGGATTTAACTGAGCAAATAGGTACAAGCTTCCTCTTGGGTAATTACTGCATGGGTGATTATGTTTAAGATGGAAACAAGTTATTTAACCCCAACTGGTGCAATGAGTTTCTTCTCATTTCTTAAACAACCATGTGGAAAGACACATCCTGTGGTTGTGGAAAAGATGTCAGACTGTTTGAGAAGGGTCAAATCATTGACATGCATCAATCAGAGAAAACATCTAAGGAGATTGCAGAAACTACTAAAATTGGGTTAAGAACTGTCCAACGTATTATTAAAAACTGGAAGGATAGTGAGGACCCATCGTCTTTGAGGAAGAAATGTGGCTGGAAGAAAATCCTGAATGATCGGGATCACTTAAATGTTTGGTGAAATCAAATGGAAGAAAAACAACAGTAGAACTCCGGGTTACGTTTAACAGTGAAAGTAAGAGCATTTCTACACGCACAATGCGAAGAGAACTCAAGGGATTGGGACTGAACAGCTGTGTAGCCTTAAGAAAACCACTAATCAGTGAGGCTAACCAGAAAAAAAGGCTTCAATTTGCTAGGGAGCATAAAGATTGGACTCTGGAGCAATGGTAGAAGGTCATGTGGTCTGATGAGTCCAGATTTACCCTGTTCCAGAGTGATGGGTGCATCAGGGTAAGAAGAGAGGCAGGTGAAGTGTTGCACCCATCATGCCTAGTGCCTACTGTACAAGCCTGTGGGGGCAGTGCTATGATCTGGGGTTGCTGCAGTTGGTCAGGTCTAATGAGGTCAGCTGACTACCTGAATATACTGAATGACCAGGTTATTCCATTTCTTCCCTGATGGCACGGACATATTCCAAGATGACAAAGCCAGGATTCATCGGGCTCAAATTGTGAAAGAGTGGTTCAGGGAGCATGAGGCATCATTTTCACACATGGATTGGCCACCACAGAGTCCAGACCTTAACTCCATTGAGAATCTTTGGGATGTGCTGGAGAAGGCTTTGTGCAGGGGTCAGACTCTACCATCATCAATGCAAGATCTTGGTGAAAAATTAATGCAACACTGGATGGAAATAAACCTTGTGACATTGCAGAAGCTTAATGAAACAATGCCACAGCGAATGTGTGCCGTAATCAAAGCTAAAGGCGGTCCAACGAAATATTAGAGTGTGTAACCATATTTTTTGGTGGTGACTCTTTTTTTTGGCCAGGCAGTGTATGTTATTTCATTGCACAGCTTTATTAGCTTAGAAAAGTAAGATCATGCTGAACATGCCAAAGCCACAAAACTCAGCATCTGTGTCAATTCCAAGACTTTTTGTCATGACTGTACATGTAAAATGGGAGGAAAGGCGACCTCGTGTTTAGACTCTAAAATAAAAGTTAGTTTCACTTCATTTTGTTCCCTCAGCAGCTGCTTCCTGACAAACATGTCTGCTTTTTTGTTCACGGTGCTGTGGTCTGCAGCAGTTCTGCACTGAGCTCCTGTTGCACAACACCCAGCTGCTGCAGGAATGCAGCCCTGCTCATCATCAGTGTTGTTAGTTACAGAAAGCAGACAACAGAAGCTGCGACATGTGAATGGGCCTATTGACAGGACAGAGGACGGGTGGAAGAATCAGCTCCATTCATCTGCTTCAGGATCTGAAGACAGCTGATGGAGTGCAGTATTAGTATGAAAAAGGGAGGGAGTGGTAGTGGGGGNCGTCTAAATTAAACCCATATTTTAATCCAGGCGGCTACTATCACATTCTTAGTGTAACTAGAAGTAGAGGAGTGAAGAGGTGAGTAGAGGAAGGCTTTCAATGCTGCCAGAGGAGCAGAATCTGCTTCCATAACCACCCATGATGGGAGGAATTCATTCTCCTCTGACTGAACCCATAAATTCAGATTTTCTTTATATTAGTTGCCCTGTAGTTGTAGAAGAAGTTAGGTAGAACCATTCCACCTCTGTAAGACTTGATGGCTCAGCCTGGGTGGTTTCTTGCTCCAAATAAAATACAGAATAACACTATTGATCTTTTGTACAAAAGTTAAAGGTAGAAAGATTGGAATACACTGAAACAGATAGAGGAAGCTTGGGAAGATGTTTATTTTCATGTCATCAATTCTAGTGGTCAATGAAAAAGATTTAGTAAGGACCATCAGTTAAAATCGTGTTTAATTAGTGCAAACAAAGACAGGACATCTTTCTTATAAAAATTAACCCTTGTGTGCTGGTATAGAACATGGTAAATCCAAAACAAAAACAACTGGACTTCTATTCTGTAGTTGAAGATGTTTTGCTTCTCATCCGAGGAGCTCTCTGAATACAAAAAAGAATTGAATATTTTGAATTGAGAAAGCTTGTTGGACGTTGCACAACGTAGACAAAATTTACAAAAAACGGCAAGAAAGAAATAATTGAGATTGATAGAATTTTGGTTGAAACCCATCACTCCTTGGGGCTCTGTAGCTCAGACAGAAGTGTAAACGGGTCTCAGAAAATGGGACTTTACAGTATATGTCTTTTTTCTTTTTTTTTTAAGATTGTTTCACATTTTTTCACTGAATGTTCAACTGACTGTTGATGACTTCTGAGCTGTCCAAATAGTTTCCTATCTTTTGCAAACAAACTCTTCATTTTCCCCACAACTTTTTTAGGACATAAGTACTTCTTCCACCCAGCGTGTGTCTCACTGCTATAGAACTTACCACTTCCTCTTTGTAAATAAGAGAGCCGCTGGCAGCAGCTTTCACATTTGTTTTGATTTTCGGTTTTCTGGACAATTCTTATTTAGTTCATACATTAAAGTAAATGCATGTTTTCTTATCTTATTACAAAGGTCATGTTGGATTTTTGGGGGCAGCAGCTACATGAACACACTCCAACATTTCTTCAGAAGTTTTCTGATTGTCTTAAAATGTTATGAGCCTCCTCTGGAGCAGGTAACTTACTTTTGGCAGATGGAGATTCTGTGCTGATACAGCCACGTACCCGGCTATTACAACCTGCAACAAAAAACAAACATCACCAAATGCCCAATGAATAGAAAATATACCAGTTTGAAATCGTATTAGAACAAAGGCAGTGCCCTGTAAGCAATATTCCCGTATTCAGTTCTACACACCTGACTTTTAATAGGTTCGTTCAAATATTTTGATGAAGGACTCTGCGGAAAAGTTAGGAACACTTATTATCTTACCTGTTGTAGATAAACTAACTTATCCTGAGAAATGCTGCAGTTGCAGCCATTACAGTCGAACCCTGAAAACAACGTTACGTGCCATACAGCTCAGAGTGTGTTGTTACAGACTCTGAGCTACTACCGCATCCGATTTCAGCACAATATCTGTAAAATGAACCAAGTCACAGCCATTTTTCTTTTTTTGTTGGCTAAGGTCAATTAGCTGTGGTGGCCATATTGGATTTAACTGACTCCAAACCTAAATCAGTTGTAGATGTACAATCAAATATGACTTTTTTAAGGTTTCATTAAAATTTGTGCAGTGTTTCATCAAATATTTTGAACACAGACACAGGCAAGAAACATTAACCCTTGCCTTGGCCTTTCTGTGGCGGCCGAGTGATAATAATGACAATCTAGCCTATAAGTTCTATCACAGAAGAGCATGAGCAAATGAGTTAATCATATTGTATTTTCATTTGTACCTTATAATTTTTGCTTTGTTATTGTGTAAAGCCACCTCCAAAATGAGCCACTTCCTGCGGTCTGTTTACACACAGGTGCACATCCTTTCCAAGTGCAGTGAGGCACTGCCATCCTCAGGTAAACATGAAAACTATAGCTTTGCTTCTAATCCTTTCATTCATTGTAGTTTTATCAAAAGCAATAACAAAATGACGACAACATCATTTGCTTTTACACACAAGCCAAACCCACATTTTTATCACTCGCAACTGAAGATGAAGCAATAATGTTTTTTGCCTCTGTGTGTGTGTGTGTGTGAACTAGTGGATGGACTTTAATGACGCTGTGAGAATGTATTCATTGGATGAACAATTGATTACCCTTTGGAGTCAGTCCCTTTCAAAATGGCCTCCTCAGCTAAGCGACGTTACCAGACAGAAATTTAGTTACGAGTCAGTTTTACAGATGATGAGCTCAAATCTGATGTGGTAGTAGCTGAAGCTTTTACCCAATACTCTGAGCACAATCTGACCAAACGAAATCTGCTCTTAAAACTTTGTCATTAACATTTGAGAGTCAACGCTCTTGTTAGCAAAATATCTCATGAACCACTCAATGGATTTTAATGAAATGTTCAGAAAACAGTCTTTGGATGTCCATCTACAACTGAATATATTTTGGAGTCAAACCAATTCAAGATGGCTGCCACAGCAGGCTGACTTAGAAAACAGAAACATTTCTATAACTTGGCCAGTGATACAGATATTGATCTAAAATTTGGTGAGGCAGTAGCTGAGAATCCTCCCCAGCACATACTTTGAGCTCTCCACATTGCAAAAGATCTTTAACGAAAACATTTGTTTTAAACCTTGACATCAACCCTGTTTGCCTGTTAGCAAAATATCTTATAACCCACTTTACTGATTTTAATGAATTTCTCAGAAAGTAATTGTTTGACAGACATCTACAAATGATTAAACTTTGGCATCACGCCTATTTCAAGATGGCTGCCCCAGCTAATCAACATGAGTCAATACAAAAATGGCTAGAACTCCGTCAAATTTGCAGATTTTTTATTTTTATTTTTAAAATGTATTTATTTCAAACATGTATACACAACAAAACAAAAAAGATAATAAAAGTAATAACAAAAAAATTTAACAAAATTTAAGCTATTTAATTTAGATTTTGAGCTAAAGATTTAGTGTGAGAGTCATACTCTGAGCACCACTAAGATCCTGGAGTACATCAGGAAGAAGAAAGTCCCCAATGATGAACTGCTGAGTGAAATAAAGCAACAAGACAGAAAGAATACCGAGAGTACGGAATACTTTGCAGCCCTCTGTATGTACTGCTTATACCAGCTAACTTGGCTAGTGAACACATCCTACAGGTTTTTCAACTTGAAAGTAGAAAAGTGTCAGCTTGTGTTTCAGGTCACCAAAGTTTCCAGCAAATGGAATTCAGCTGAACTCGCTTTTCACCGACAACTTGTTCCCAACTCTGCAGCGACGAGCAGGAACTCTGAGACGATGCTGCAACTTCTAATCTGACCTGTGTTCATTTCCACTTCAGAGATACTGAACATACTGATAGTTTTCTTCACTTTTCAGGCCTGCACCTCTCTGCCAGACATGAGAATTACCATAAGTGGTTGAAAAGCTGCACTGCCAAAAATTAATTACTGCACCACTCCTGAGATGTTCAGACAGGTTCAGGCCTCCATATTGGAGAAACCAAACAGCCTCTCCACAGACGCATGGCTCAACACAGGAGAGCAGCTCTTCAGGACCAGACTCAGCTGTTCACCAACACCTCAAGGATAAGGGACACTCCTTTGAGGACCAAAATGTTCATATTTTGGACCAAGAAGACACATGGTTTGAGAGGGGGGTGAAGGAAGCTTTTTATGTTAAAAGAGAGAAATCAACTTTAAACAGAGAAGGTCTCAGATTCCAGCTTTCTAAAACCTACAACAGAGCATTAAGCCTGATACCCAGTTAGTTTCACTCTAATTCACACCTTCGTGTACAAGACCAAAACATCTCTCTGTAAGCCAGGGAAACAGAGACCCTAATGACTGTCAGGATGGAGGGGAGGGAGATCAATCTGCAAGTGAATGTAGCTGCAAAAACAAAGCATCTCATGCAGTTTAGAGCTTGGAACGCCACACTCTCCAGCTTTAAACTGAAGAGAAGAGAAACATCTTCAACTACAGAATAGAAGTCCAGTTGCTTTGCCTATTATTATTATTATTGTTTAAGTTTTTCAGTTAGCGTTCTGCTTCTTTTAGCTTTTACACCTCATTTGTAGCTTCTTCAGCAAATTTCAGCAGAGATTCAGCACTAAGCAGTCACACTGCATTTTCACAAGGGAAAAAACGAGTTTTTCTAGTTTTAATTGTCTTGTTAGTTTTGTATCTTACTGTTTACATGAAGCATAGCGTATGAGTACTTGTGTGCTTACCAGCAAAGATAAAACGATCAATGTAATGTCGAGTGACGGTTCACCCTGGCCTTTAGCAAGAAGCACACCAACACCGATGATCTTATACAAACCCAGGCCAATCTGAGTTATCTGCAACACAAGGAGGCAGAACTTTGAATTAAGCCCGCACTATAGGTGTCAGAAAAGATTGAAAAGATTTTCACAAACACACACACACAGCATACCCCAAGGGCTTTGGGTTCTGCCTCCAGGTACTTCTCCTTCCTGCGGCTGTCTCTTTGAAAGGTGACTGAAACCAAAGGGTTTTGAGACGAGGGGATTCCCTCCTCCACAACCACTTCTTCGTCTGAAAACAGTGGAGCCGCACAGTTAGTCTAGCTTTTTATAATTATACTAATGCTAAAACTTCAAAGGCTAATGCTAATTCTAGCTCGGCACTTTTAGCTTGTGTTTTGCTATTTTTAGCTAGCGCTACTTAGCTATTATCTAGCGTTTTGCACTTTTCAGCTCCAGGTTTGTTACTTTTTGTTTTTGTTGCTCGTGGTTTGCTTCTTTAAACTAGCATTTTTCTACTTGTAGCTTTTACCTAGATTTTTGCTACTTTTGGCTAGCACTTCCTACTTTTAGTCCTTAAGCTAGTGTTTTGCTGCTTTTAGCTTTTAGCTTGCATTTTGCTACTCTATCTAGTGCACACTACATGTTACTTTTAGTTTTTAACTTGTGTTTTAATACTTTTTTGTCAGCATTTTGCAATTTTTATATTTTAGCTTTTGTTTTTCTACTTCAAGCTAGTTTATTTGCTATTTTGAACCAGAATTTTGCTACTCTTAGCCACTTTTAGTGTTTAGATAGCATTTTGCTGCATTTAGCTTTCAGCTCAGTTTTAGCTTCTTCCGCAAAGTTATTCAGAATCAGACATTCACACTCCATTTTCTCAGTAAAAGAAATTTCTCTAGTTTTCAAACTGTGTTTCTGATCCATCTTGTGAGAGCTGTGTGTCAGTCGTCCTTTCAGCATGCAAACCAAGTAAATATGATAGTATTTAAAATAACATAATGTGGCGTTGTTGGAGTATATGTGGCGCTGTACCATTCCCAGAGTTTTTACCTGTCAACATCTAAACAGTCTTTTTGCAGCACTGGTTGCACACTACAGCTGTATCTACAACAGGTAAGATATTTTGTCTTCATAACTCCTACACAGAAATTTGCTTCAAAATGGCTGGAATATCAATTTACCTGAGGAACTTTTTACTCTAATCTGACAAAAAGTAATACTAATTTGACACACAGAACCAATAAAGTGAAACAGAACAGCACTAAGATCTCCAGAGAGTAGAAATGTGCTGAAAACGTCTGAAACAACAACAATCTCGACAATGAACTTGTTTTTCCATCTAAAGATGTCCAGATGCAATGTTATTGCCAAAAATGTTTTTTCTGTCTGTTAGCAAAATATCTCATGAACCAGTAAGCAGATTTTATTGAGACATACAGACAGTAATCTTTAGATGTAGAAATACAACTGATTAACTTTTCGAGTGGACCCAATTCAATATGGCTGCCACAGCTAATCTGCATCAATTCTTTAAATAAGTTCATTTATCTTTACCTAGTAATGCTTGTTCTGAAATGTGTCATGCTGCATAAAAAGAAGATCTGCATTTTAGTAGGCAAAAAATATGTTAAAACTACTTTAATGTCTTCTCATAAAAGAGCTGTGAGCTGTTAATGTTAATGCAGAATCAGCCCTTTAAAGAATTTCTCCTTTCTCGTCTAACATCCATGTTTTTTATCAGAAACCCCCTAATAACATTGTTCATGGTTTGTATTTAAGTAACAGTCAAAGATCCTCCTACGTGAACCGTTATGTGAAGCTGCTCCTTTAAGCACACAACATCTGGATTTCCTCACTCTGTCCACTAATGTAGAAAAGTGTACACACTGTTTTCAACTCAGAACTATGCATCTGTGAATTTTAATTACCTGACATGGTGGCAAAATCCGTCTAAACCTCACCAACCAGACGTCTTTGTTTGTCTTCTTTCGAAAGTGGAAAAAAAATAAAAATAAAGAAGTTTGTGTGCTGATTCAGCTCCAGAGTTTTGCAATCATTAGCTGGAGTTCCACTGTGCTCCAGTAAGAGCCCACTGACGGAAACTGGGTCGAGGGTGGGGGTTGGGGCTTGGGGCGTGACGAGGTCCGATCCTCTGAGAGGGCTGAACAATCTGAGCCTTCACTTTTAGGCTCTGTCTATTTAATGTTTCTACTCTATCTGCTCAGGAAATGATATGTATGAAAAGTTTGTTGTTGTTGTTTTTATTGAAATGTATTCCCAACAACAGCAATGACGACCAGAACATTACTGAATACATATTGCCAAAAGTATTCGCTCGTCTCCCTTCCCACACATACAAACTTGAGTGACATCCCATTCTTAACCCAAAGGGTTTGATATGATGTTGGCCCACTCTTTGCTTCAACTTCCCCTCTTCTGGGAAGGCTTTTCACAAGCTTTAGGAATGTTTATTGGAGTTTTTGACCATTCTTTTAGAAGCGCATTTGTGCCATTTGAACTACGCAGTCATGGGGGAGCACCAGGCAGTGCCTGACCCCCCTCCCTCAGTGTCACGTCTCGGGAACCCAGATTGGTACAAGAACCAGGAACGACAGAAATCAGTTTTCGAAAAAGTCAAAACAGTGTTTATTATTTACAGTGGAGAAAGGTGCAAAGATATGTACAGTGGTCTTCCGCCGGAATCCTGAAGAAGAGGAAAGATGTTTACTGATGGATCTTGGAGGAGATTGCTTGTTCTGGTGTTACTCTGGTGTTACTCAAATTATTTGTATCTTTCTCTTACGGGTTCTTGAATCCTTGGTGGAGAAGATGGGTGAGATCCAAAGGCCTCCCGAGGAGATGAGGTGAATGAAGACAGGCAAGTGGTTGGAGGGCAGCAGACCAGACTTCCAGAGGGTCATCGAGGAGAGTACTCAGAAAACGTAGCAGGAAAACAGGCCAGGCTCATCTGAAGGTACAAAGCATAAAGGTAAGTAATTTCTTCCTCACACACAAATACTGGCTGAAGACAAAACTACNGTACCTTTGTCCTGGGGGCTGCTGACCCTGTGCTTCACTGGCAGCTTACCTCTGTGTGGACACACAGCTGCCTTGGGGTGGTGCCAGGTGTCTGTTTGTCTGGGACTGCTGCTGCCTTGTGGGACTGCATCCACCTGTCCTCTCTGCTCTTGGGTGCTGTAGATGGCCGGCCTTCTACTGTTCACAGCACTTGTATTGCCCAGTTTGTACTGGGAATCAGTCCATCTTGAGTTGGGTGGACTCCATCATGTCTGCTTTGGTCTAATCAATTCAGTTCAATTTATTTACAGTATATAGCACCAAGGAAGCCAGCAGATTGCAAGAAATCTTCAGTTTGGCAGAAAGTGGCAAGAAACAACTCTCTTTTGACGGGAAGAATCCTACAGCAGAACCAGGCCCTGGTCAGGCAACCATCTGCCTCGACCAGCTGGAGTTTGAAAGGACAGAGAATTTCCTGAATGAATGTGTCACAATGTTGAGTTTTTTTAAAGGACCCATAAATGTAGACACAGAAACAGAGGGAGTAAATAGATCAGGTATTTTAATAAAATTTAAAGAAAACGAGACACCAATGTGTACGAACCAAGGAGCGCAGGGAGCAGGAAGTGTAACCAAACAGTACGGGACGTTGAGCGAACATGAGCTGAGAGTAGAAGTACTGGGAGGGATGATGACCCAGGAAGTGCAGCTCAGCTGATTAGCAAATGAGAAACAGGTGAGTGATGAGGAGCTGAAGGCAGCACTGACTGAGGGAGGAAACGAAACATGGTGCATATAAAGATAATTACAGAAATAAACTCAAAGACAGCAAAACTTCAGGATTGTGACAGAATGAATGAATGGATGGATTCAATTCAATTCAATTCAATTCAATTCAATTCAATTCAATTCAATTCAATTCAATTCAATTCAAAAAGGGAAATTAAATAATGGATAATAATAATTAAATTATTAAAAATTAAATAATAAAAAAATGGATGGATGGATGGATGGATGGATGGATGGATGGATGGATGGATGGATGGATGGACGGATGGATGGATGAATGGACGGATGGATGGATGGATGGACAAATGGACAAATGGATGGATGGACAGACGGATGGATGGATGGATGGATGAATAAATAAATGATTATAATATTTAAACACCCTGTGGTGAAGTGAAACAGAATTTGAGCCCTGGCACTGAATAAGTGCTTCATGCAGCTAATTGACTTCATTTTGACCATTTTATCAGGTATAATGTATAGAATGTTCACTTTATATGCCATATATTTAATGTGTTTCTTAATTTTCCAAATCTTTACGTTTTCTGAAAATCTTGACATTTTGAGCCCAGCTTTGTGACAACATACACATGACGCTCAGCAAATAAACACGTCAAACATCTAGAAACAAGAGTTTTTATTGGCAGAAGATGCGACCAGCAAGTAAAAGTGCTCTCAAACATTAATGTTCAAGTGACATTTCCCTTTGTTCTGCCTAATTGTAAAGCACACGGCAACCATCATGTCACGGTGATGGTCTGATCAAACTGATTACTTTAGATGTGAACATCTGTCTTGACAAATTGATCTTATTGTACACAAAACGATTTGTAGTCTTCATCAGTAATTTCAAGTCATCTTCACTAGTGCATGCTTCACTTTACCCCAAGTGTAACAGAAGGCAATAAAGTAGTTAGAATAGTTTAGGATAATCCACTACATTTAGAGAAGAGCAGTAACAATAAGAAGTAACAATAAGCAGCAACAATAAGCAGCAACAATAAGAGAATAATTCAATTCAAAAATTTCTTACAAATATAGTCATTTTTCCCTTTGTGCCGATTAAAATTTCAAAACACAGAATTCAGTAAAATCACATGTACAGAAAAATATTAAATACAGGAAGTTGATTTTTTTCCCTTTTAGATAAAAAAGGAACAAGCAATAGTAAAATATACGACTATTAAAAGATAAAATCATTGTTTTTTTTTATTTACCCTGCTCTTAAATCTGACTCGAATAAATTTACATACTGCTTGTTAGACTGAAAATGCTTAACATTTGCCAACTTAAAAACATTAGTTTAAAACAGTTTTTAAGTAACAAAAAAAAAGATAAGATGAACCTGTTTTGTCAAAACATCCCAGTCTGATTAGAATATACATTTGAGGGTTAAACTTCAGTAACTTATTAAAAATGATTGTACACAGGAATTGGATACTGATGTGGAAAAAAAAATTCCTATTAAGTTTTTTAAAGCTGTCAAAAGTTTGTCTCTGTTAAAAGAAAAACAGCTTATAAGAATACAATTTGTGCCCCTGTTCAAAACATTGTTTTCACTTAGATCGAGGACATTGCACTGTTTGGGGTCAGAAATATCAGTGGAAGAAGCTTTAAGATACCCCCCCCAAAAAAAAACCAACAAAAAAACAAACCAAAAACACAGTTCCACGCCTCACTAATCGGTAATTGGACTTTTGGGTCAGCCCTCCTCACAGAGACTGGTAACCAGATGTTCTTTTTCTGCGGCTCAGCAGGTACACCACCACCACGATGACCACGAGAATCAGCAGCGTCACTCCCACCGCAATGGCAATTTTGTAGTTAGACTGGTCAGCAGGACATAAGTCAGCTGGGAAACAAATAATAGGCACAAAGATTCATCAACTGAGTCTTCTAAGGACTGATAATAGTCAGAATGTAATTAAAGAGGAAATTGAAGGATGGCTCCCGCCTTCATCGCCAGAGTTTTAGCTAGTTTGGTCAAACCTTGTGTTTGGCATGACGCAATATTGCAAAATTTGGGTAGATGTGTAAAGTGTAGAGTATGTTGTTGGTGACTCAGCTACCACCACACCAAATTTCAGCACAAGGTCTGTGAAAATGACTGCGTTATAGCCATTTTTGTGTTTAACTGTGGCAGCCATTTTGAATTGGGTTAACTCCAAATGTTAAAGAGGTGTAGATGTACATCCAGTGATCACATTCTAGGAGTTTCACTGAAATCTGCCCAGTGATACAGGAGATATTTTACTAACAGTCAGACAGAGCTGAGCCTAACAGTTATTCCCAAAGTTTGGAGCAAAGACGTGTAGAGCTGAGAGTACGTGTTGTGGATGACTCTCAGCTACTACCACACCAAATTGTCTGTAAAACTGACTGAGTTGTAGCCATTTTTGTGAAGCCTAAGATCATTTAGCTGTGGCGGCCATTTTAGATGCACATCCAATGACTACTTTCTGATACTTTCATTATGATCTGTCTTGTAATTCATGAGATATTTTGCTAACGCTACAGACAAACAATCACACAGACGTGGACAAAATTGACAAATAATTTAACCCCAAAACTGCCAGAGTGTGCTTGTTACATTTGGTTTTGTTCTCCCACCTCCTTCCTGTAAAACACTCCTCAGTAACAGCTGAAACTGCAGACAGGAAGTCATTTTCATTTTGTGGGGGATCACGTGGGGTTAAAATCTGCTGGTGCTGTCATGATCACGCAAAAAGCACAAGACTTCAACATGGCAGCCATTCCTGGCTGCTGGTGCTGTGAGCCTCTGGTTAAACCTGTTTCTCCTGTCCTGCAGGTAGCTCAGCTGACCTCCTCGACGACAAATGCAGATGATGAGGGCCTCTAAAAAAGGTCTTACTTGTGGAGGAAAAAAGTAAATCAGGTGAGCAACACCACCAGAAACTACGCAGCAAAACTAAACAGTCCAGGCGGCCTTACTGTTCTAATTATGTGAACGCTGCATGTGCATGATTGTTTTTCCTGTTGTTTTTATTTTTCTGTACGTTGTGTTTTGTTCTATTTTAGCCCCACATCAACATGGTCAGCTCATTGAGGAAATGGGTGGGGTTGTTTTAAAAAGCGTTAAAATGTAACTTTATTTACCAATTTTTTCCTCAAAGGAATACTTTGAAATTTCATCAATTCCTTCAAAAACATTGTTCTCTTTAAAGTTTGCTTCATTCTGCTACTCTTAGCTTTTAGTTAAGCTTTTGCTAGTTAATCTTTTGATACCTTAGCTTTTTGCAATCCTTTTTTTCTCTTTAGCTATCCTTTTGATGTAAAAAAGTTTTAGCTAGCGTTTTACTACTTTTAGCTTTAAGTTAGCCTTTTGTTACTTCAGCTTCTAACTACCATTTTGATACATTTAGCTTTTAGCTACCTTTTATATCTTTTTAGCTATCCGTTTGATGCTGAAATTTTTTAGGTAGAGTTTAGAACTTTTAGCTTTTAGCTAGCCTTTTGCTACTTTAGCTTTTAAGTAGGCTTTTGCTACATTTAACTTTTAGCTAGCATTTAGTTACTTTTAGCTAAAATCTAGCAACTTTTAACCAGCATTTTTGCTCTTTTAACTTTTAGCAACTTAGTTTTAGCTTCTTTTGTAAAATGTCAGGAAAGTTGTCCGGCACTTTCCACTTTCATGTGAAAACAGAGTTAACTTTGCGTTTTCACATGAAAAGCAGTTTGTCTCGTTTGGGACTTCCTTTTTTTAATAATCTCAGATGACACATTGATTTTTGCTGTAGAAACAGTATAAGGGGTGTAAAGAAAACAGATTTAGAAAAAATATTAAAGCCGCTGCCAGTGGCTCATGATGGTCACCATGTTAACCACACACCTGTGTCTGTCACTCCCTGACTGCCAAGTTAATGACAGGGAGACAGAAACAGACTGAAAAGTAAACCTCTAACAGTCGCTGTGCAAAAACTACAAGCCAGATCTTAAAAATTCTTGACTCAAGAGCAGCAGGAGACTCGGGTGGTCATGTTTTACGTAGGAGGTAAAACAAGTTAGAAAGACTCTTCACTTCCAGGTTTGAAGAGGAAACTTTGAGCTAAAATGTTGGCAATATCTCTGAAAGCTTGGCTGTGCGCTCTGCATTCTAGGGGGATTTAAGAGAAAACTATACATCCTATCCAGGTGAGAGACACACCTGGATAGGAAACCTTTTGTTTTTATATTTCCCCCAAGCGCTGTTGGAATCAGAACAGTTTCTTTTCAAAAGGTGTGAAAATCTGACACAAGTCAAACGTTAGCGTGTGAGATCGTCACCTGTCAGTTCTGTGGAACGCTCAAGGCTTCTTTTAGGAATGTTCTAGGTACTTGTTATGCTGCAGTTTTCAGTAACCAGGAGAAGAAAAAATGTGTATGTGTAATGTGATTTTATCTGTTGACTGATAGTTACTGTTAGAGCCAAATAAATGTGCGTTTGAGGTACTAAGGTGCTAAATTTCCTAATCATTTTAAAAATGGCTGCAATGCCGCCATTTCTCAACATAAGATGATCGAAAACTCTGGCATGACAAGTGACGGGCGATATGCATTCCTTCTAGAACTGTTAGGCATTTAATATTAGATTGTGTGGCAGCATGGATGTTTCTGTTTGCACTTTTGTTCACAGGAAGCTTTTATTCATAATTTCTCACAAGAACACTTACGGGAGCCAAAGGTATCCTTAGTGATGTTGAAGGCCTGGATCTGGTTCTGACTGACTTCTAGGTAGAGGCCGCTGCCCATGAAGATGGTCTCATTCTTGCAGGAGTAGGAGTGCCCAATCTTTGTCGGGAACAGATGCGTTGAAACGTTTTTGGCATTGTACGGTTTCGCAACTTTACCTGCAACAGTGCGACAAAGCAACGCTCAAATCATGTGTGTCATGCAGACTTGAGCGGGCACGACAGTGTTTCTGGGAACAACAGTTCCCAGAAAAGAAGGCAGCGATGAGATAAAAACACTTTAAACAAAACTTGATGGACGGCATAGCACTGCAGGAGGGTCGCTTGCTACTAGCGTCACATGCTACAAAACAAAAAAACCCCAGCAGGTTGTGTCTAATTACAGCGGAGCTGGTGCACACTAACAAGGAAACCGTGAGCTTTGAAAATACTTCATCATGTTTGAAATTTCAGTGCAACTCCAGAGCGTTCCAGACGTACCCGTCTTCATGAAGGGGTAAGACAGGCTGAAGGACAGAGCGCCAACGTAGACCGTGTTGTTAGCAACGCTCTGAGGAAATGACAGAAAAAGGGACAAGTTGTTACCCACTTGGACTTAAAGCTGCACACAGAGCAAAGTTCAGTGAAGTCACATTAACAACACTCTCCTTGCCACAGAGAAACTGGTTCTGTTTGACCGTAAAGGTTGTGTTGGAGATGTACCCTGCCTGACTAGTTTGACCAGTGTATTTTTATTCAGACTCTACATCCTTCTTGTTGACACTCGGCTTACACAATGAAGGAAACTCCTGCACGGCAACTTCTGCATCTGTCATGTGATGCATGCGGGATGTGTTTTTTATGTCCAAAGTTTAAACCAGCCCTATAATAGTTGTCCATCTGAATCCTCTAGTATGCAGTTTTCCTTGATCCATTTATGGTAAAATATTACCACTTTGTTCACTGTCAGCCTTTTATCCCTTTAGCAACTTTATGTTGCTGAACATCCCTAAACATTTAGAACTTAACAACAAATTTATAAATCCGGAACATTTGTCATAAATATCATTGTTTGTAAAAAGTACATTTAGCCTAAAATGTTTTGTTTCACCACACACCTGTGTCTGTCACGTCCTGACAGTGCTCTTAAAAGGACAGGCAGACAAAAGTGCAGACTAAAAAGTAAGCCTCAGACAAACAGTCACTGCGTGAAAACTTTGGGTCATATTAAAAAGAATTCCTGAACTGTAAGTGGCAGAAGTGTCTGGTCCTTACACGTACACGTTTTTATGTGTCTACAGGGTTTTCTGCAGGAGGTATGACATCTTAAAAAGACCTTTAACTTCCAGTTTAGGAGAGCAAATTCACTTCAGTATAAGTCAATCAGAGTTTGGGTGTGTGCACTCTGCACTCTGGGAGGATTTGAGAGAAAACCAAAGGTCCTCTAGAGGCAACAGATACACTGAGTAAAGCAAGGCAAAAATGCCTCCGTTTTGATGTATAATTGTTTAAAAGGTAAAAAGACTGTGGGAATCAAAAGACTATTGTTTGCAAATATTTTAGGTAGCTTAAAAATTTGGGTGTGATATCTGCACTAAAGTTGAAACTTCTATTGCAGAATCCTCTAAAGTCATAAAACCTAAACTGTGATTGTGTAAAATTGTGATATCAAAATGGGAATTCAGACATGTAAAGTTCCGAGTCACATTTCTACTGTGAAGGATGTCAGAGTGTTTTTTTCGTTCTTCTCAATTGTTTTACCCAAAACCCCTGAAGATTTTTTTTCTGTGCTGCACAATGTACTGCTACCTAAAGTCATAGCTCACTCTTCCTGATAGAGACACGTTTTCTTGCACATTTTAAATCTAATTATTTAAAAAAAAAAAAAAAGAAAAAAGCCCGGTTTCCAGGAGGAGATGCAAATAACAGATTATGGTGGATATTGAAGAGTAATGTCTGAATAAAGATACGGCAAGGATTAGTGTCTTACAGGGTTTTGTAAAAAACTGCATTAGTCTTTAAACTTTTAAAATTGTACCCGTTAGCAGAAAAAAAACTGCATATCTGCATTTGGCACCGCAGTGTCCTTAGAGATGAAGAACATGATGAAGAACATGATTTGTTCTTAAACTACCTCACTCCTACAGAGCTTTCTGCAAGAATTTCAAATATTTGCCTTTTTTTAATTAAAAAGTGATACCACTAGTTCAATAGTTGCTGTGATTCAGTTTACTTGTCTGAACTAACTCTTAATTAGGGGTTTGAATCAACTTGAAAACGTAGCTGATTTACACCTTTTTCCCTAAAACTGAAAGCAAAAGTTGTTCTACATGGGTGGGGATCAAACCACCAAATTTCTGGTTAGTGGAAGACTAATTGCTGAACCACAGCAGCATAGATAAAAATATGATTTATTTCTCTTGTATATGAGTATTATGTGTCTTTTGTGTCTGATGCAAATCAAAACTAGTGAAAAGTAATCTTGAATTTAAAAAAATAAAGTGTTATAGCAAACTAACCATAACATTTTTATGTGTAAGAGGGAGCTGCTACTCACGTAGGCTCCAAAATTTGTTTCAAAATCACATTTAATTTTCAACATTGCTCAATGTTTTGCTCAACATATTTATTGTTTTTTGCAGAAAGCTTTTCTCATATTGTTTTTTCTATATCATTATTTCAATGTTCTTCGATTAACCTCCCCGCCCCCCCACACACACACCAAAATTTTAACCAAAGTGTTCCAAATGTGTGTTTCTACCGATCTCTCTGCCTCCCCAACCACCATACCTAGATTTTGTAACACCATATTTGTGACAATGTAAGGAGGGAAATGTAAAAGTACCTTGTTGAAGAGGAAGGTGATGTTGCCCTCTTTAAAGGTAAGAGTCAGGTTGGCTGTAGTTTTATCACAAGTGCCTTTAGCGTTGGTGTCTTTTGGTTGAACAATGAAGATACCATTGGCCTGAAAGTAAAAATTGAGGAGAAATGAGAAGTTTATTGACAAGTTGTTACCTTTCCTTGTGTGGCAGTGGAAACATTTGTCTGCTCTTTGTCTGACTTTCCCTGATTAGAATGACAGCCAAGCATCACTCAGTGCGCCTTATAAAGGCTAATTATAGCTAGTGTTGAAATTCCGCTTATTGGTTTGTATTGTCTGCAAAATGCAATGCTTTATTTTATTAAACAAGCTCCATTTGATCTGTTTAATGTCTTGTGAGGTCTGCTGTTATCGGCTGCACCAGGAGAAGCTACTGCTAATTACTACCCTACAGGAACGCTGCTGCTTAATTTGCCTTTAAGAGGGCTTTGCCTTTACAGAGTTTATCTGGAACTTCATTTGCTTAAGCTTATCTAGCCTTGCCTGCTAAAAAACTGTTTAGTAGCTTCCCCTTGTTCCTTTTGACTAAAACAATAAGATAATGTCATAAACAGACGTGAAGTGAGCCCGGCTCTACAGGCCTTGGGTCATCATTAACCTGGTCTGGCTTCAACCTGGCGTCTGGTTTACCATAATTTTGTCACAACAAAAAACAACCCATAACTGAATTTAACTGAATGTAATTTGGTAGACCTTTGATCAATGTTAGCGGTGTGACGGATTAAATATACCTCGTTTGAGACCAGTTTGATCTGCAGTGCCATGTGAGCCATCAGGCAGATCTGCTTTCCATTCGTCACATTGTAGTTTCCAACAGTCAAATTGGTTGGAGGAGTAGGAGAGGGAGCAGGTGGAGCAGCAGTGGTAGTGGTGGTGGTGGTGGTGGTGTTGGGGGCTTTGGTGGTGGTGGTGGTGGGGGCTTTGGTGGTGGTGGTGGTGGTGTTGGGGGCTTTGGTGGTGGTGGTGGTGGGGGCTTTGGTGGTGGTGGAGGCTGCTGTAAATTGCTTTGCAGGAGCCATAGATGAAGAAGGGTCGTTCTTCTTTGAGTCTCCGGCCAATGATAGTGCTTCAGTGAAAGTAAGAAAAACAATCAGTCTCAGTATTCATGCGTTTACAACATCTAAACTCACTCAAAGCTCACAGAGTTGTTGTGGTTGATTTTAGAATACGAGTTAGCTAAAAACACAAGTTCTAAAATGAAAGCAATCCAGTTTTTATGGTTAGAAAGAAAATTGTGGGGTATTTTTTTAATCTTTATGTATTTAAACTAGACTAACACTACTTAATCTTATATAGCTGGCTGTATGACACAGGTGGCAGAAAGTTGGCTAAAGAGGAAGCAGCTTATTTTTTAGACTGTGAAAGTAAAAGAATGCAGCAGAACATGATAAAAAAATAACCTAAAACAACACATGATCCCATTTAGTGATAATTATCTTTTGAGACGAAATTATCATTGCTTTAAAATCAAATCAAATTGTGTGGGTTATAGACAATATAAATATAGCCTCTGGCCTAAAACAAACAAATTATGACATCTAGCTGGTAGTCTGCATAAAACAAACACCAGAGTTAACAAAACTTCAGAAAGAATGTAGATTTTGACTTGGCTGGACTGAAGTAAACCTCCAAGATGCAAACTTGCCATAAACCTTTTACAGTTTTTGGGCTTCGACAAAGCTGTCAAATTCAATCTGATCTCACATAGATCTCTGCTCTTATTTACTGGCAGTCATATGACTCATATGGTAAAACTACCAAGGGACTGTGGACATTTTTGTGCTTTCAAACTATCCAGGAAGACAAAACATAGTTTGATGAAACCATCTTAAACTTATTTTACATGGCAAATAATAAAAAAACTACATGACCCACGTACAAAACTCAAGTCCTCAATAATTCAATATAACATTCAGTATATACACAATGGAATTTGCTTGCATAAATCCCTGTGTATAGTCTGTAACTATGTTCCTACCAACTGCCTAAAGTTGTTTTTATTGTTTTTCATTGGCTGAATGGTTGAAAGAAACCACTTCTTACCCGACAGAGCACAGCAGGCCAGACAGATCAGCACGGCAGTCTTCATGGTGGCAACTTCTGACTCGCTGTTGGTTCACTGCTCCTCACACCAGCATAAAGTGAAATGAAACTGATACTCCTCTTTTTATAAATCCATACTCGTGTCAAGTCAGTGCAAACCACAGAGGAAGCTAAAAGCAGTGTTTAAAATAAAAGCAGCAGAAGTGTCACTTTTGATTTTAGGGTCGCTTTTTATTCACAGCGTCTTCAGAAAGTCTTCGGTTCCTCACTTTTTGCAGTTGCAGCCTGATGCTGCAGTTGTTTAAATTTGTTGTTTTTATTCATTAATTTAAACTCAGTATCAGCACATATTGAGAATCTGAAAACAGAATTTCATACAGTTTAATCAATTTATTTAAAGTAAAAACAAAGTCTGAAACATCATATTTGCACCAGTACTCAGGCCCTTTACTTAGTCCTGAGCTGAAGCACCTTTGGCAGCTGTTCCAGCCCTAAGTCTTTTTGAATTTGGTGCAACGAGCTTTGGACACCCAAACAGGAGGCTTTTCTGACATTCTTCCTTGGAAATCCTTTCAGGCTCGGTCCTGTTAAACGTGTCCACTGGTGGAGACATTTCCAGGTCTCTCCAATTCACTCCTGGCTTGTCTTTGCTCTGTGTTTTGGGTTGTTATTGTGCTGGGGGGGGGGCAACCTTTTGGCTCACCTGAGCACTCAGTTTAAAAGCTCACTATAGTTCAAAGACATTTTTTTTTTAGTTTTAATTGAGAAACCTTTTCAGGTGAGAAGTCAAATGTCTTAAAACTCAAAATAAAGTTAAACTGCCTTTGTCTGATATTCCTAGTGGTCCCATGCCCTGGGATATGGGGGACCTTTACTCGCATACGTCCTGCAGAACAAGCTTTTCATGTAGCGAGATCTCTGTACTTTGTGATGTTCAGTTTTGCCTCTGACCCTGACCGATCTCCCAGTCCCTGTTGCTGTACAGCACCCCACAGCATGATGTTGCCACCACCATGCTTCACTGTGGGAATGGTGATGAGCAGTGGCTGGCTTCGTCCATTCTTTGTGTCAGTTTTCTTTTTGGTGCATGGCGTTATTTAAAATCTTTTGTGATATAATGTTTTAAAAGCAAATTTCTTGTTTGTTTTTTTCAGTTATAAGCGATATTATGATTATTCCCTGTAGTTGAACAGATTCAGTCTTCAGTTGTTAAGATCTGATAAATACTAATGGTAAATAAATAAAAATAATCTAAAAATAATTCATTATTATTATGATTATTCCTGTGACATATCCACACATGTGACAGTTTTAAAAATGTTGATGTTTCCAACCAAAAATATATATTTTTTCTAAAAACTTGTTGGGAAGAAATCAAGACATTTTAACACTGACCTCTGAACTGAACTCTGAATCTTCTGTTTTTATCATCTGAATACAATTTTGAATAGTTTTAAAAAAACAAAATTATTACTGAACGGCAGTCTGAAGCTTGGAACTCCACGCTGTCTGGTTTTGAATTGATAGGAAGCTGGTTTCGCTTCTTTGGATAAGAAATGAAATATCTTCAACTACATAAAAGAAGAAGTTCAGTTGCTTTTTATTTTAATTTCTATGCTTTGGAGGGGATTTGCCATGACTGAGAATCTACAACAGCACACGACAGCCAGGCGTTTCAAGTCAGCTGCAGGGATTTTATTTTGACAGTGCCAAAGGGAAGCAGCAGCGTTTACCTCAAAGCATTTACAGATGTCTAAATCTGGTCAACCTTCAACAACAGTGGGGAAATGAAACCAGTGGAACAGGAACAGAAGCTGTGGCTTCAGAGTGGAGCGAAAGGGCACGTGCCTTCTTTTCTCAAACTGACCAAACTGGAAGCTGTTTCTAAAGAGTTCATGTGATTCTCTGGCTGTCATTCAGTAACAGTAACCAGAAACACATTCACTCCACTGGAGAAACAATGTGTCTCAGCTGCTGTTCGAGAGTTATTAGTACCACTACTTAAAGTTATAAATCATGGTCATTATAACATCTGTTATATTGCATGTGCTTAATAACAGTTATAGTAGTTGCATTTTCACACTTTCTGCCACGATCCTGGGGTGTTCTTGCAGGTTGTTATTGTGCTTACAGTTTTAGTCATGCTTTTCCATTTTTCTATTCATTTAGTTTTGGTAAATAAGGGGGTGGATCAGTGGTTAGAGCAGTTGTTCTAGTGAAAGAGTTGGAGGTTCAATTCCTTGCAGCAGCCATATGTCAGTGTCCCTGAGCAAAACGCTGAACCCCTTGCTGACTCTGATGTGTGCTCCCAGTGGAGTTTAGCACTGATTAGACTACAGGATGATTTATTCAGATTAGCTTTGTAGAGCTGTAGTAGGGTGCTGTATGAATGTGTGAGTGGATGAGGGCAGATTGGGTTGTAAAGTGCTTTCAGTAGCCTGGTTGGCTAGAAAGGTGCTGTATAAGTACAGTCTATTTAGACTTTTGTCATGTTACTCTCTGTATGTTTCAGTTTACTTAGTGTCCTTCCTTGTATTTCTGGCCTCTGTTTCCCTCAGCTCCCCTGGTTTCTTAGCAGCTCACAGCAGCATCTGTTCATTCAGCCCAGCTCTTACTCCATCATTCAGCACTCCTGTTATATCCAGCCCCCTGTTTCTCTGCCCTGTGTCCGCTTGTGTTGTTGTTGGCCTCCTTAAGTTTGTCCTGTTCATTTTGTTGCACTCTTCTTTGTAAGCTCCTGCATTTTCTGTTTGTTTTCTATACCATCTTTAGATTCTCTTCTCGAGGTTTCGATTTGCACCTAGTTTTTTCTTAGTTATTTTAGGCCCTTTGCACCATGACACTTTAAGTGATATTCCTAGAATAGAGTAGCGATGTTAAAGTATCAGCAGTTCAATGTAGTACAAGTAGTGTAGTAATTGTTACAACTACAAAATGTCATCCTAAAAGGTGCAGCTACTGCCTGGAAAAGCAACTCTGTCAATTTTCTTCCCTAAAGCCCAATAAGAGTTTAGAACTTGATTTTTTAATAATATAATCTGACAAAATTTCTACAGTTTGATGTATGAACTTTATAAGGAGTGTAAAGAGAACCAAGATCAAAAGAAATGTTAAAGCTGCTGATCTCCATGGTGTCTACACACCTGCGTCTCTCACACCCTGACAGCATTCCTATAAAGACAGGCAGACAAAAATGCAGAAAGTAAGGCTCAGACAGTCACCGTGAAAAAAATAAAAACATGTTGTATTGAGTTGTGTGAAAACTATAACATTAAAAACATTCCTGAACCCTAAGTTGCAGAAGCATCTGATCATGGAACGTGTATGTTTTTGTGCCTGCTATACTTTTACAATGGAAGTCAATGGCAGTTTGGATGTGTGCACTTTACAGTTCAGGAGGATTTGAAAAAAAAACAAAAAACAAAAACAAAACATCAGACCTGTGGCAGTGTGAGGCACACGATGTCAGTAGTGTCCAATCCTGGTCCTGGAGGACCACTATCCTGCAGGTTTTAGATGTCTCTCTGGTCTGACACTCCTGATTTGAATGACTGAGTGATTAACAGGTTTCTGTGGAACCTGAAACATTCAGGATGGTGGTCCTCCAGGACCAGGACTGGACACCACTGCACTAGGTGAAGTTATACAGAAATGCTCACATTTTGATGCATAAACTGTACAGGAAGTATAACATTTGTGGCATGTAAGAAAAGTCTGTTCGCAAAAATTGTGTGATGGACCAGGAGAAGCTACCGCTAATGTGATGGAACACCACTTTTGAACGATATTTCTACTGTGAAATCTGTCTGAGCTACGGAGCTCCAAAGAGGAGCGAGTTTTCTGAATCATTTTGCCTAAATCCAAATGTTTGTGCACAACATAGATGAAATTAGCAATGTACTGAGTGGGACATCTCATAAAAGCATGAGCTTGTGTATAATGGTATTTTCAAGGTTTGACCAAAACAGCTCCAACGTTCTCATTTCTCATCAGAAAATGATGTTAGCCTGAAGCTCTGGCATGAAAGGTAGTGGGTGATATCCATTCCTTCAAGGAATACTAAGTCTTTATTTTATTAGTATTACCTGTAAATGTGTATATACAATGGTTCAGTTGAACTGGGTTTTATGTTGCAGTTTGTATCAGTGGACCAAACAAGACGTTCATGTGACACAAAAAGAGGAAGTAAAATGTTTCTCATGCTCCCATCAGCAGGTGACTGATGGTAACAGTTTATTGTTTGCAAGATTGCTGCAGTTAGACCTGTTCTCACTTCAGCCTCGTGACTGAGCGAAGAGCAAATCCTTGAGAAATGCATTGAACCTGTCCAAACGCCTGCCCTAACCAGTCTGGCTTTGGCTTTTCTTGTCATATATATATTTATAGATATATCTTTACCAAGTTAGAGTAGTAGTCACCAAACTAAAACAGAAATTAAAACAAACCTCACAGAAAAAGATGAAGTTTGAAAGTAAAAAGATAGGTGAGGGGGAGGGGATCAACTTTACGAATGCAGTTTAGGCTTACATTAAAGCTGCAGTCATGAAGTTTTAAAAATATAAACACACAGAGGATCTGAAAAAAGGATCTAAATAACCCAATTTTAGCTATATGATCTCAAGCAATAAAAAAAACAACATTTTGGTATCATGCCATGTAAACAACACCAGCAAATATTTCCTCTCAGATGAATTGCCTGTTGGCTTGGGTTTGTGTAATAAATTTTGGAATCAGTTTCTCTCTCCGAGCCATTAAAACCATACCAGCACTTCAGTTTCCTCCTCGATAAACTGTAAGAAATCCCAGTACATTCAAGCATCCATCCATCCGTTTTCTTTACTCGCTTCTCGGGAGGCTGGGGGCATCTTGGACAGGTCGCAAATTCATCACAGGGACACATAGAGACAAATGACACACTCTCACACTTAGGAACAATTTAGAGTTACCAATGAACCTAACATGCATGTTTTTAGTCTGCGGGAGGAAAGCAGAGTACCCAGAGAAAAACCACAAATGCACAGAGAGAACACAAACTCTACAAGAAAGGCCAGTCTTCTCATGCTCCTTCTTCCTGATGTTAGAGTCGCTTGGGACTGCTACATCTATCAGAAGATCAGGGGTTCAGGGTTTGAACCCTGGAGGAAACCCCTGAGCTACCTCAGTTACATAATGAGCAGGAGACATAGAAATGATGCCATGCTGGCTCTGACGTTGCCCGGATTTACAAGGTCTGCACCAGATGTTAGGGAACCAGGGCATTCTGATGAGAAATGGGCTAGAACATGACATTAATGAATGAGGGCAGAATATATATATATATATATATATATATATATATATATATATATATATATATATATATAATATATATATATATATATATATATATATATATATATACATATACATATATGCAAGTGTGTGTGTATGAATGTCCTCGTTGGCTTCCTGTCTCTATATATGTTGCTAGCTGATTCATCATATTTAGTGCAAATTTGTCACTATAACACACCACTAATCTTACCAATGATATAATTAATTTCCTTATAAACCTTTGAATCAAGTACCAAACAGTGATGTAGCTTCAGTGCTCATCGTTGATCACATGACTTTGGCCAACTGAATCAAGCAAAACAACCCAGTGCTTCTGAAACACTGGGTTGTTTTGCTTGACACCTGCACCAGATCATCCGCTTCAAGCCTCACCCCCATCACTACTCACCTGTGTGTGTTTTTTGCAAACATGTGAATCACGTCCTTACTTTCAGCCTGTGGAAAAAAAACCTCAGTACTTTGTTCTGGTGGTGTGTAGATCAGCTGCCGTCTCTGGACCCGAGCGGTTCAGTAAAATGGCACGTCATCTTTCATTCTGCCGTTCGTCTCCTGTAGTATTTAAAATGAACGTGTAATTGTTGAATATTTTCCGCCATGTTGTAAGTGGAATAGGAGGCTCACCAGCTGTACTGAAGCACCTCGTCGCCATTTTTGTTGGGTCAGTTGTAATGAAATACGAGGCGACGGTTAAACTCCCAAACTTTATTACAGTAACCTTGGAGACGCCTTATAGAACAGGGTGTTGTCTGTATCTTACTCCTTTATGCCTGCTAACACAGTCTCCTCTGCCCTGCACTGTCACAGAAGCGCCCCCTGATGGTACAAAGCAATTACAGCAACAGAACAGAACAGAAATGCATTCACTGTGTAAAACCTACGAACACAACAGATTAAATATGCAGTAAACAAATGTGAAATACAACAGAACTTATAGAAAAGTATGGCAACTAATACAAGTGTCTATATTTGCAACACAGAGTGAGCGATCCAAAGGCACGACCACATGAGCACACTCAGACTGACCTGAGTTGGACCGGGCAGGACCGATGGCTGCTGTTAGTTGCTAATCTTAGCTGTGTTTGAGCAGCAAATGAGAAAAAAAATCAGTAATTTTTATAATAAAAGGGATACATGTTAAATAAATCATACCGAAATTAATGTTTCTAATACAAATTAAATATAAAACAAACAATAATATTTGCCTTATTCTAATGTTGTGTTTGCCTTTTTTGTGTTTTTCGTCAGAGCATCCCCTGCCTCCCCTGACTGCTCAAGCCTGCGCAGGAACAAATTCTGGATTATCAGATTTTTGTCCGTTATGACTTAATGTCCTTATATCAGAGCTAAGGACCAACACAACAAAATCTGCCCCCCCCCCCCCCCCCCCACACACACACACACACACACACACACACTTTAGGAGCTGCATTCTTTGAAAACTACATTTAAGCCACCATCAGTTTCACATTCTATAGCTATATGGATCATATTAATGAGCTAAAAATGGCTTGTCTAAGTAGGCCCACTTTGAAACTGGATTTTTGTCTTAAATCAGCTTCAATACTCAAAATGTCCCAGCGGTTAATGCAAATGCTCTGAATTAAACTTTTACATTGCCATCAATTTCAAATTACAAAAGTATTTTAGCAGAAATCTAATAAAAATCCATCCGGATAGGTGCCCAGGAAGCGCATTGTAAAGGTTTATGAAATACTCACATAATGAGTAGCACTTGAAGTATGTGTAGTGAATGATGCTCAGCTAATACCACAACAAATTTTAGCACAATATGTGTAAAACTGATTAAATTATCACCATTTTTATAGTTGTTATGGTCGCTTGGCTGTGGTGGGTAACTTGGATTGGGATTGTGGATGTGGATGTACATGGACTCCAAAGGTCAGTCAACTGAAGCTGTACTTCCAATTATACCTTTTTGGAAGTTTCATTAAAAATGTGTCCATGGGTTCATGAGACATTTTGTTAACACACACATGGGACACAGGGAAAACATGATGATATTAATGAATCATGTCATGATATGGTGGTAAATACTTTCTAAATCTGCTTTAAAGGGATTATTTTAATAATACAGCATATTATCTACACTGGGACGTTTTATTCAGTGAAGAATTTGGGGCTCGGTGTAATATAGTAAGGTTTTATTTTGCCAAAATCCAATTGGTTTAAAAGTTTCCTTCCCTCCACCAATCCCGGTGCGCTTAACTCCAAGGCCCCGCCTTTCGTGACGACAAAGGAAAAGAAACGGTACAATACCATAAAAGGAAAATACTCCCGCATGCGCAGTAGCGTGAGTTTTGTTTGAAGTGAATTGCTGCTTGGAACTGCCCTACAAGCTGCAAAGTCGCCAATCATTTGATTTCAACAGCATATTTTTTCTGTTTCCTTCATAGTATTTAGTTCATGTATGCATCGTAGGGACGATGTTAGGCCATCATTATCAAAATGTCGACAAGTCGCAACAACTGGTCAACTATGTGGAGGATTATCTGGAATGTGTGGAGTCCCTGCCTTTGGACATACAAAGAAATGTTTCTCTGCTTCGAGAAATTGATGCAAAGTATCAAGGTATTGTGTTTTACTACAACTACGTGTGTGGACTTGTTAAACATTGTCAGCAGTATATAATGCTTTGCTGAAATGGAGCAGCAGGCGCCAACCTTGTGTTCCCATTTTGTTAAAAGCTAGTTATTTCCCTCTCGGATAAATAGTAATGTGACTGTGTGAAAAGTGGGTAAACCACACGACGAACCAGGTACTGAACAACAACTCAGAAATCCGTCAGTTAGCATAACCCGGATGAGCTTTATCCAGTTTGGTGTTAAGCACCGAACTCCATTAAATATTTACAACATTTAGTATTTCTTATACTCAGCTTACATACATGTACAGAATGACATGTTACGACTGTTTATTTTAAATATCCCGTTCGGTAGCAAATTCGGTGCAAGTATTAACTAAAAACAAGGAGTGTGTGTCAAAAACATCTCATGTTTGATAGTAGAAGGGCTCGCTGCTTTCCGCGGAAAGAAGGCGCCTGCATTATTACTACACAGCGACAAAAAGCTTAATTTATGTTTGAATGAAACGTTGCTTGGGTGGTTTTTGAATGCCGAAACCTAAAACGTACTATGCAAGAGTGCATAGCATGGATAAATTATGTATTTTCTGTGAAACCTTGTGTAACGAGAGTGAATATTAAACATCGCCGTTTTCATTAAGTGATCTGGTGCGGGATTGTACACTCGAAGGTGCGGTTTGTCTTTGGTTTGCTCCGATACATTCAACTCCTAACTTTTAGTATTTACGAGTGTAAGTATCGTGGTACTCTCTCAGCATTGCAGACATCTGATAACAAAAGCCCAGACAACAAGAAGTCAAAGATCCTCGTTGTTGGTTCGTGTTGATGCAGGGGGAGCAGCGGAACCAAAGCAGCCTCCATTAGGGAGACAAAAACAAGCCCCGAAGGCAGCGCGAGCTGAAAACATGACATGCACCGAAACCTTTCGATCCACTTCAAGTGGGATTTTACATTGTTGTAGGTTTTAACACTCCGCACTCCGTATGCTCCTGGAGCCGCAGAGGGATAGCCCCTCTCTCCTAAGCAACCCCCTACAACATCTGACTGACGTAATTTCCTGTAGGCGGGGCCTGACTGCGGCTCAGCCCTCCTTCCCCTTCTCCACACACTGCTGGCAGTTTTGGGGTAGCTGCAGCACAGAGACCCCTCACCAGGTCTGTGTGATACTGCTGAGGTTAGACAACTCTGGGATCTCAAATCTGAAAGTCCCTGGTCGTTGCATGATGAGCTATATGTCCATTTCAGCTTGACTTCCCTAGATGATCTGGTCAGTTATGTAGAAATTGACCTAACATTTGGGGCGGTAGTAGCTGAGCCCCAGCACATTTGGACAGATTTCACAAGGTCTTTGTTTAAAACGTTGCTATTAACTATTTGCAGTCAACTCTCTGGTAGCAAAATATTTAATCAACCATAAAACAGACTTAATGAAACTTTCAAAATACAATCACTAGATGTACCTCTAAACCTGATACACCTTTGGAGCCAGTTAATTCAAGATGGCCACCACAGCTTTAGCAAACACAAACATTTCTTTACTTCACTGGATAATATTAAAGATGGACACAGCCACCAGGTCAAGGAGTATTTCAGCCATTTTAAAGTGTGGGTTTGTGCAAAACTTATTCCTTTCTCATTAAAGAAAGATTGGATGATAAGAGCTTAAAGGTGAAATTAACTAAAATATCAAAGTAATGAGGTTTCATGTTTTTCTTTTAGTTAAACACTCCAGTGGTCCATTTCTCCGGGGGGGGGGGCTGAAGAACGACTTTTGGGTCGATTAACACAAATAATGGCAACTTGCTGAATGATAATATAATAATATTTACTGCCTTGTTGGCTTTCCTGTGCTTGTCATGTTGTTATTATTAGTAATTTAAAATTGGTATAATTTTTTGTTTTAAAAAAAAAGTGAGATTCTGGAAACGAGCACCTTTTATGACTTTTTTTTTTGTTAGCTTCAAAACACTTCATTCCACCTTCAAGTCTGAAAGAACTAATGAGCTAAAGGCTAGTCCAAAAGCAGCTAAGCCCTAAGTGGATTGCTGCCGTCTTAAAGCCATCCCAGTCTCCAATCTCCAGCAGTTTATGCGAAGAGTCTTTCATAGACTACCTGCAGTAACATACTCTTTGTGTGAAGTGAACATAAATATCCAGGTGTGCCCCACTCATCACNCGCCAACTCCAAGCTTATACACACACACACACTCGCACACACACACACACACTTTGTTTCTGCTGAAGAAGCTAAAAGTTATAACAAGCAAAACACGCTAAAATGAGCAGAACAGAAGCTTAAATTAAAAGCAGTAGAGCTGTAGCTACAAACTGAAAGCAGCAACTGGCTAAAAGTAACAAAACAGAAGCTAAAGCTAAAAGCAACAAAACATGAGCTAAAATTGGTAGAGTTGTAACTAATAGCTAAAATAAGCAAAATGATGGTGATCTGTGTGTTTCTGTGAGGAGTTTTATTTTTAATTGAAGTTAAACATTTTGAAGTATAGAAGGTACAAATACTAACAGTCATAACCCAATACTTTTAATCGAGCTGAAAGGTTTGATAATAGGTGGTTAAAATAGCTCAAAGTATGCAGAATAAATGTATGGAAGAAACTACAAACAGGAAATCTGTAGTGTAAAATGCAGTGTTCTTCAGTTTTTATTCATTGGCAGCCTTTATTAAACAACACTGACAAAGTTTTAATCAGATATTGTTGTGGTGTCCCAGCACACACACATTAATCAGTGTTTCCTGTGCTTTGCAGAGGTGCTGAAAGAGGTGGATGAAGTGTTTGAAAAGTACAAAGGGGAGCAGGACACGGCTCAAAGAAAGCGCCTGCAGGTCCAGCTGCAGAGAGCCCTCATCATCAGCCAGGAGCTCGGCGACGAGAAGATCCACGTGGTGACCCAGATGACCGAGCTGGTGGAGAACCGTTCCCGCCAAATGGAGTCTCACTCGCTCTGCCTCCAGGAGCCCAGCGAAGCCGAGCGCGTCAGCGTGGAGCGGCGCGCCAGTGTCCAGGAGTCCCCCGTCTCCGAGCGCACGTCCACCCGCCGCCCGCGGCGCCAGCGCAACAGCGAGAGCCGCGACTCCACCCACCCGTCCGCCAACGGCTCCTTGGTGGACGACTCTGTGGACGAGCTGTCCCTCCCCCCGCCGCGGGAGAAGAAGTCCAAGTCGTCGAAGAAGAAGAAGCGCAAGGCCAAGCAGGAGCGAGACGCCTCGCCCGTGGACTTCGCCATCGACCCCAACGAGCCCACCTACTGCCTGTGTGAGCAGGTGTCGTACGGTGAGATGATCGGCTGCGACAACGACCAGTGTCCCATCGAGTGGTTCCACTTCTCCTGCGTGGGGCTCACCTACAAGCCCAAGGGCAAGTGGTACTGTCCCAAATGCAGAGGGGACAATGAAAAGACAATGGACAAGAACCTGGACAAGAACAAAAAAGACCGCAGGTCCAGGTAGTGACTCACCCGGAAGCTGCGTGTGGCGTGACGATCGGCCCGTCAGCGGCAGTGGGGAATTAAAAAGCACAACTGAAGATCTTTTTTGTTTTGTTTTTAAAACATTTTTTGTAAATCAGCAGCACTTAAAAATTATCCAGGACAAGTTTTGATGGAATTTGTCCAAATGTTTCCCCCTGGCTGCTGCTGCCGTCTGTAGGGAGCTGCTGGCCTCCAGTCTTTGCTATTCGAGAGATTTTTTATTTTAATTTTTATTATCCAACAAAAGCTCCTTTTTTTAATTTACCACATCTTCTCGCTGTGGACTAAATCCCACTAACATGTTTCAGCTAATGTTAATTATTACCTCCCCCAAGGAGGGTATGTTTCCAGTAGTGTAGAGGAGTTAAAAACTAAGGAACAGGTTTTAATGAAATTTTCAGGAAATGCTGGGCTCATCATCCAGATCCTACAGTTTTTTTTATTTTATTTGTTTGTTTTTTTTTAAATGCCCCTATGGCCTTGGCAGAGTTTTGAGCTTTCCGAGTGCTTCATGTTTTTTTTGTTGATGTTGGCCAAACTTTCTCTTCCTTTTTTTGAACTTTCTTTGAATGAATTGATGTTTGATTCTGTTCATGCAGTAAAGGCTTGTAGAAAGTAGCCTACACATGCAATCTGTTTAGAAAAAGACTGGTATTTAATTTAGGAGGGGACTGATCAGACATTGACATAATGTCACAATTATTTCACCTGCCACAGTTATGTATTTTTTTATTTTATGTATATATATATATATATCTATATATATATCTATATATATATCTATATATTCATTAAATCAATCAGTGGTCACTCAGTTCTCCTTTGCTGTGGAATATGTTCAGCTGCTCACGTGGAACATGAAGGTGACATGAAGCTTTGCAAAGCTGTTGACATCTGATTCTTCACACCTAAATGGATTAATAGTGCGTGTTCATGCGTGTCTGTTAGCAAACTGCCTCATGATCCAGTGGATAGAATATACTGACACTTTCAGAACGTAACCACTGGATGTACATCTACAGCTGATTAACTTTTGGAGTCAGGCCAATCCAAGATGGCTGCCACAGCCAGCACATTTTAGCAAACACAATAGCTGTAACGTTGTTAACTTTACAGATATTGAGCTGATATTTTGTGTGGTTGTAGCTGAGACTGAGCGCCAACAGATTGCGCAAGATCTTTGTTTAAAGTTTTTAGCCATCAACCGTTTGGAGTCAACTCGGTGTTTAGCCAAAAAAAAAAAAAGATGAGTTTTAATGAAGCTTTCAGGAAGTTATCACTGGCTGTGCGTCTACAACTGATTAACTGTTGGAGTCAGCCCAATTTGAGATGGTCACCACACCTAACTGATTTTGGAAAACACAAACATTTGCTGTTGATTGTTACCTTTTTACAGATATTGAGCTAAAAATTGCTGTGGAAGTCGCTGAGCGTCATCCTGGTACATAATACAGTTCGCTCAATGAATCTGTGCCAATCATAGCACTTAATTTCCTTTTAACCACAGAAATTCAGGAATTAAACAGCCCTCATACCCATGTTATTTAAAAAAAAATAGATTTCTGTGCTTTAATGTCCAAAACTAAAGACTTTTTCTCCCCTGGGTGGAGTTTACATGTTCTCCCTGTGCTCACATGGGTTTACTCCAGGTTTCCTCTGGTTTCCTCCCACAGACCAGAAACACATGTTAGGTTTATTGGTAACTCTTAATTGTCCCTAGGTGTGTGTGAGAGTGTGATTGGTTGTCTCGTTTGTCTCTCTGTGTCCCTGTGATGGACTGGAGATGTGTCCAGGGTGTCCCCCTCCTCTCACACAGTGACTGCTGGAGACAGACGCCAGCTCTGTGAGCCTGTGTGGGAAGAGGGTGAAGAAGATGGATGGACAGACGGTTCAAGTATGCAGCGTGCTCTTAAATCTTACATTTTATTACATTGTCTTTCTAGGAAAATTAGCATTTTACAGCATTATTGGCTAATGGCATGAGTTTATTTTGTAGAGTATTTATAAAATGACAAGTGATTATATGAATGAGTTTAATAAATACAGTAACTGAAAGTCAGGTGAAATACTGTAGAAATGACAGTATTACAGGGCCAAAAAGGATTTAGATAGAAAGATAGAATTTTATTAATCCGTCGAGAAAACTCCTTCAAGGAAATTAAACATGTAGTTTGTTGCTGTGAAATAAAAAAAATCTTATTGTAGTTTATTTACAGTAAGAAAGAATAGTTTACAGTAAAAATAACTAGAGACACTGCATTTTCTTCGGAAATGCGGTGTGAAAGCCGAGTGCTGAATTTAGAGTTGTTAAAGCTAAAAGCTGACAAAAGGCCAGCTAAAAGCTATAGGTAGCAGAATAGAGCAAAAGATGAAAGTAGCATAAAAGGACAAAGTGTGCTGACGCAGATTTCAAAGAGAACAAAGCTCTAGAAGGAAGAGATCTGAAAGTATTTCTGTGAGGAAAACATTTCTAAACAAAGTGAAACATTTTGTACGGTACAAAAGTTGCCACAAATTATCACCCATCTCCTGAATGAGCTGAATGTTTCTGTAGAGCTATGGCTAAAATGGCTCAAAGTATGCAGGAGTTGGAAGGCTGCCAAAATGTTTTTTAAAAAAAAAAATGTAAACAGGAAACCATTATTTACAGTAAAACAGTATTTTAGTTCCAGTCAGGTATCATACAAGTTACAGAAACTGGCTGGCCACCCTGCTGCCCGTGTTTTACCCTTAATCTTCCAGTCAGCCTGTTAGTTCTCCAAACACACGCAGGCTGGGATAATTATTCTCCAGTGACCCTGGTGTGAGTGCATCTGTGATGGACTGATGTTCGGGATGAGCCCACATCTCGCCCACTGAGTGCTGCAGACAAGTACCAGCTCCCCGCGGGTATCAAAGCTCAGTGCTCCATTATTCGAACAAAACCATCATCACCTTTGGCAACAGGTGACAACAATCTGCCGAGTCAAATAACTGTCCCGAATGGCTTCAGTCTGAATCCAACATGGCCGAGGTGGGTTTTGGCTAAAATTAATAAGAATCACAAAACTGAAAGAACAAAAATAACAGGAACTGAATTTGAAGCGTTCACATATCAGTTCAGCCTGATCTGACGAGTCCAACCTGCAGAGCTGGATCTGCAGCTCCAGCTCTGCAGGTTTACCTTTGATCAGATGTAACAAGACTCCCAGAAAAGACTCGCCGGATGTGCGTTCACGGCCGATTAACGTTTGGAGTCTGTCTAAATCAAGATGGCCCGCCGCAGAAATGGCTGTAACTCAGTCAGCGTTACAGATATGGCCTCCGGTTGATTTCTGCAGCCTAACCCCAAACGTGCCTCCTTTCCTACCCTCTGACCTCCACTCGTCTGTCTGAAAGGTCGCTCTGCTCTGACTGATTCTTTGTTACGCTTTGATTTTCGCCCACACCGAGTGTCTGATCTGCAGATACTTTTAGATTTAAAGAAAGAATTATTTCTGCTGAGGAGAGATCTGAAATGGTTCGGGAAACTGCTGTAGGAACTGTATGTTTTCACTCATCTAATAGGAAATGGTTTGAACAATTTTTATGCTCAGGATTACAGAGGACCGTCCAGTGATCACAGTAACAGAACCATGAACTGGGTATTCTAATCGAACAACAATATCTGTGATTAAATGTTTGTTCTGCATTTTTCATTCTGCAGTATATGATATTAATGTATAAGCCCCCTCTGCGCAGACACTCATCACCTTCTGACCTTATCAGAACCTGGCTGGCCGACGGTAATTCAACATCTCATCACTTCTGATAAAACCAAAAGAAGAGCGACCTCGGTGGTCGCTCTCCCCTCCCCCCCCCCTCTCCCCTCGTCCTGGTCCCTGCTCCCTTCATGTTTTACCTCAGCGTTTAAAGTGTCGCCTTTGACTTAGTTTTTTTTTGTAAAAGCCCAGCAATAGAGCAGCTAGAACGTAAACAAGAACTATTTGTAACTTCTTTAAAAAAAAGTCCTGTTTAAGTCCTTGCTCATAGTTTCGCTTAAAGTCCGTTCTCCATCAGCTGAAAGCTCCAGCCCCCTCAGAAGCCGTGGCCTTAACCCTCCCAGGTGACCTTTTCAGACAAACTGTTGACCTCTGGGGTTCACGCCGGTCAGGACCAGTCGATCTGCCCGGCCTGGCCCAGTCCAGCTGGACCACAGTCAGGCTCCTCTTGTCTTCTGGTGATGAAACGGCAACGTTTGGGGCTGGTTACGACTCACTTCTCATCCGATCACTCTTCTAATCACCATTTGACTCGTCAGTTGAAATCATGTACGTAAGCACACAGTTTTTTGTTTTATTAAAAAGGTTTAAGTTCTTAAAATTAGGTGAACAAAACATGGTATGTACAATTGGTTTTTAAGTAATTTAACAAACCCAAAGCTAAAATTCTGAAACTTAAAGCGACCACGTCCATCCTTACAGGTGAATAACAACACCGCACAAGCAGCTGACAGAATTAGTTTATTATTTATATATAAACATTTTTAAATTTACACTTTAAAGGGAAAAGGTAACATCAAAATAAGAAAATGATGAAAAATAACTGTTTTTTGTTTTGTGGTATTACAAAAAGTCTTTGCTTTGACAAAGTCACGTGGTACCTTAAAGTAACAGCAGAAGATTTTATTTAGAGCTGTGACCCAACAACAACAACAATAATAATAATAATACCATGGCAGTGGCAGCAGGTAAGTCAGTCTGATGGAAGCTCCACCCTGGAGGAGGGCAGAGCTGTGGATTCGGGCCGAACCGGTTCACCTGGCTGCAGTGCACAAACTGTAAAACCCCTCAGCCGCTGCTCCTGATCACCAGCTGAGGTTGTGTGTGTTTGTAGCCACCGCTGCCCAGCCTGCTCCAGGTTGGTTTTAAGGTGGAAGGCATCTGCGATGAGCTCGGGGTTCACTGAAGTCGTTTAGCATGAAGCAGGCCACCAGCCTCTGGCCTAGTCATCATCCTTTCCTCCTGTTTTACTCAGCTGAAGTCAAGACATAAAAGGAAACAGTAAGACAGGCAGTGGGTTCAAACTTCATGATGCTGAAGAAAAAACAAGGAATAACTCTTGTACTTACATGCTGGAGGTGGATCATGATGCAATTACCAAGGGGAAAGAAAAGAACAAAGTCAATTAATTAAAAAGAGAGAATCCAGTGCACCATCTTGTGGAGAAACGCAGTACTGCACCTACCTTGATTACATCAACCCAGTTCCACCCTCTGGGCAGCTCCCCCTTGTTATCTGAAAGCATAAACCACTTTGTTAGGCACTGAACACCCAAACAAGCCGCATGTCTTTTATTGTCATTAATAAAATGACAATAATGAACTTAAAAAACAAAGGTAAAGAAGGGTAATGTGTTCTTACAACCATGTCTGTGAGCAAAACAGCTCATGAACCACTGGACAGATTTTAATGAAACTCTCAAAAAGCACATCAACAACTGATTAACCTCTGGAGTCACTCCAATTCAAGATGGCCTCCAGTGCTAATCAAACTCAGCAAACATAATAATAGCTATAATGCAGTCAGTCTTTCAGATACTGAGCTAAAATTTGATGTGATAGTACAATGCCTTGCAAAAGTAGTCACCCCCTTGGATTTTATCTGCTTTTATTGCCGTCATAAATCAGTCATGATCACTATAAACTGGCCTTCTTTACAAAAATATATAAAAAAAGCATTCAGTGTCAAAGTGAGCTTTATGGGAGAGAGGCAAATAGGAAGCTATTGTTGAAGAAAACTCAGATTAAATCTCCACTAGAGTTCAACGGTGCTTTCAAGTCTTCTCTGACAGTGAAGACTCTTCTACATAAAACACTGCAGACAAAACTTAATGTGTGTCACTTACAGTTCAGGATTCTTTTCAATACAACATAGTTTTTCTACCATCACACTCACTCTGAGACTTAATTTCTGTCTGCCTGTTACAGTAAGAGTGCTGTCAGGGAAAGACAGACACAACTGTGCAGTTACCATGATGACCTTAATGAATCACTGGCAGCAGCTTTTTATTTCTTTGTATCTTGAGTTTCTTTACCCTTCTTATACAGTTCGTACATCAAAATGTTGGCTTTTGTCAGCTTAGATAATCCCAAAAGGAAGTCCTAATTTATTATTGGGCTTTATGGAAGAAAGTTGATGGATTTTCAACTAAAAATTTGACCCAAACCTTTCTAGAATAGGTCACAGCTTGATTTAAAATAAAAATAAAAGTCTATCATCAATCTGCTATGGCACAGTATTTACTTTCGCCACACAAAGGACATGTTTGACCTAAGGCTCCATCATACTCCATAAGAAGTCGGTTCGCGGTCACGTGGCTGCAAGCCGTTTGTATCCTCACACACCTTTCACCCACCAGACACTCAGATCAGATCTCCCAGGAAGCTCCTCCCTCCTCCTACAGCGTTAAAACAGGTTTCTTCCTGCCGGCTTCTCAGCTCTCCTGTCATTGTACAGATTTTTGCTTCCCTTACTGCGATCAGACGTGTTCATTAATCAGACTGAGACAGTAGTCACTGTTTGGCTGTTGTAAATATGACGGTGAACAATAATGAATGAATGATGGGAACGTGTCCCTACGCTGCCCGGCCGAGGAGCACTTCCTCCCGGCCACCACAGCCATGAAGAGCCTCCTGTGTCTCTGAGGTCTTTTTAAGTTCACAGGTTTCTAAGTTTTGCTGGAACAGTCGTAAAGATGGCTGTATTTTCTAACATCCAGCTGCTTCTCAGCAAATTAATTCCATTAAAGCTCAAAAACACGCCCACAACTAATTCTGACCAATCACACAACACTTGGCACAAACCCCTGGGAGAAAAAGTTCGGCCCTGGCCTTGTGTCACAAAGCGGTGAACCAAGCTGCTATGCAAACAAAAATTACACAATTTTTGTCACGCGACCACGTGACTGAGAGCCGACTTCGTGACTTCTCATGGAGGATGGAAAGGCCTTTAGGAGTGAGGTTGTACTCTACCCGTTCTGTTAATCATCCTCCTCTTCTGTGCTTTTGTCAGCTGCTCCTTCTTCTCCCTCTTCTTCGCTGCTGAGGACGGAGCAGCCGCCTCACTGCTTGATGTCAGCGTCTGCAACATGGAGAAACATTCAAGTTATTTTCCTCCAATCTCAGGACTCTGACCGGTGATTCTATGAGGATTCCAACAGAAAATATAGAAAGTTGTCTCATTTACAATACCCCCACTAAAGATATGACAAAAAATAAATCTGTACATCCCAAAAGACTGTTTTAAAGTTGGGAAGATGTTGAATGTTTCATAGTTTAAAACTCAACAGGCTACCTTAAACACAAAAGGAAATACAAATAAAAGGGTTAAATCACTGCAGGTTAGTCGCTTATTTCCTCAAGACACAACAGCCGACTACGTAGAAAACTGAAGAACCAGTGGAGGGAAGAAGTGTGAACGTCACTGACCACAGCGGTCATTACAGGCCTGTGGTTCTCCATGAGGGCCTCCTGGTTCTCCTTCGCCCACTCAAACAGAGTGTACATCATTGCCGTGCCCAGGTTAGCCTCCACCTGCTCCTCCAGCTTCGACAGGATCAGCTGCTTCGTCTCTGCAGAGCTGTCATCAGACCATAACAGCAGAAAGAAAATAATAATAATAATAATAACATGAGCAATCCCAGCAGAACCAGCAGATTAAAGACTGTGCTAACTTTGGTTGTAAAAATTGACACAACAAAAATAAAAAGGTAAAAGTAATTCTGATTTAGGGCTGTGTGTTCGTGTCTCTGCACCTTTACTGACCAACAGCTTGATAAATAAGGCTAGAACCTTTTCTGCGGTCAACGTCACTGATTAGAATTTACTCGTCAATATTTTTACTTGGCAGAATTTTTATGACTTCATCTTTTCATTTGTTAAATGTTGCAACTGAACCAGCATCTTTTTCTCCGTGCCGTTAGGATGCACTGAGTAAGTCAGCTGAGTTCCTGTCGGCTCAGACCGATCTACAGAAACTATCATGGCGAAAAAAACAAAGTCCGCAATTTCAACAGTGTTGAACAAGTTAGGTACTAAACGTTTTGTGAATAATGACTCTCTGTCCAACTTCAGCAGCATCTTTACAAGGTTTTTTGCTTCTGTTTTGGGGTTGATTCACACATTTTACACTAAAACACGTTCATCTCAGGAACACAGGACCCATCTCCTCCCTGAGTGGTCTGATGGCAGGATGTTCCCATGGTGTTTATACTTGTGTATAATTGTTAGAACAGATGAACGTGGAACCAGAGCTGTGGAGGTCCACGGTTCTCTTCCTGATATTTTGGCTGATTTCTTTGATTTTCCCAACATGTCACGCAAATAAACAGATCTTTGGGGTTTAACTTAAAATCCATCCACAGGTCTGCCTGCAATTACCTCAAATGTCATCAATTAACCAATCAAAAACTTCCAAAGCCACAACATCATCATCATCTGGCCTTTAACAAATTGTTTAAAAAGCAGAGTAATCTTGGTGTGACTTGTGACTTTAAGGACAGTAATAAAAAATTCTCTCTCTCTCGTTATTTGAGAAATTCAAAATAGAAATAATTTTGTGTATCCTAACTGACCGAAAACATGAAAGGTTTAGTCTGATTTAATATCATACAGTGAGGACAAAATGGTTGTCCTTTTATAGTGTATGTAAATGTCTGGTTTCAACATTAAATCATACATAGAATTAATAAATATGATTCATAGTTATGATATGAAAAGTGTAGTTTAGGTCAACACTTGGTCCTGTTACAGTCTCCGTTATTCTATTTGAAATAGTTGAGTTGTGTTTGTTTCTCTCCTCTTTCTAAAGGCAAAGTGACTGAACTGGAAAAAAAGAAGGATTTCTCTCCACAGTTTGCAGCACATCTTACCAACAATATCTCAATCTCTATGACATGAAATCCCACAATATTCGGACTCTTTCTATTTAAATACATGTATAATAAGAGCTTCATTTCATTTATTTTGTTGTGTTGGAGTTGGCATTTTAAACCTATATTTTATACTTTAAATTGCAAGTCTTTAGTGACGTCTTGTTGTGTGGTTTGCCATAAACGCCAAAGTTACCTGTTAAAAGTGAAATCAACTCAAACAAAATTGCTGATTTAGATTTTATTTTTAATGAAAATTAGTGGCAAAACTTCTGCCCTTTTTATTATGCAACTTTCTCTGAATGTGTGAAGAAACAGTCAAAACACTGGAACACGCTCTGCTCCTTGCTCTTCACCATTTCCAATGCCATTTAGAAATTGCTCCTTGTTGTCTGCACAATGAAGCTTCAAAGTCAGCTCATGAACTTCTAACGTTTTAGTGTCTTACCCTCCATCTGTATCTCTGCCGTGACATTCATGCACTGAACTAGAAACTCCACACACCCCTGCTTTAACTTACATCCTGTTGTTAAAGAAAGCATCCAGGGAGATCTGTGGAGCTGACTCAGGATACATCTCGGGCCATACGATGTCCAGGATGAATGCTTTGGTGTCCTCAAGCTCTCCGATCTGTTCAATGTCACACACACACACACAGGGAGAGGGATTAAAGTTTTTACAATAAAGTTGTGAAAGGCCAGGAGGGGAAAAGGCAGAGTGAGTTCACAACCCCAATACAGTCCTTATCATGTTGCCCCAATGAACTGCAAGAGTCTGAACAATGCTGGGAATGATACCCACCCTAAACTGGAAGGAAACTGGACTGATTTCCTTAAAACACTCATCCCCCTCGTAGATGGAGCGAAGAGCTTCCAGCTCCATCTGGAATCAAAGCAGGACTGTGTCAGGAGGTCATTTTGTCAAAGAAATATCACTTCGAATTAAGCACAGTTAGTAAAGTGTGAACACCACTCCCTACTACAAACAGCAACCCAATGAAGCTGATTAATAACTGCGATACACACTGAATGGAGTCGTAGTTATTTGGCGCAGAGTTATGACGTCACAGTCGCCGAACTCTGCAAGTTAAAATATGGCAAAGTCGCCAAAAATGAAAATGCGTCTGGCATGACATTACTCTCACCGATGAAGAGGCTTTAAACATATTGTTGTGACCGCTGTTTTAGTGAAACAATGTTCTTACACAGTGAATTAAAGCTGACACGTTCATTTGGTTGCTGTCTGACGTTCTCCCACCATCCACACGCACGTTAGCACTGCCGTTAGCAGTTAGCCGCTAACTGAAGCTAACCTACAGCTGCATCATTCCTTCATACCTCCTGATCCTCGTTAGCCGTCATGTTCTGCCTTCGGCTGCTTTGTCATATGTTCTAGATACAGAGAGTCCAACCAACGCAGATACACTTAGAGACTCATTTCTGTCGTTACAACGTAACTAATAATGTCACAACTTCCCAGAAACCGGGGTACTGCGACCAGACAGAAGGCGCATGCGCAGTTAAGCCAACCTTGCTTGAACTTTAAAGTAGATTCCATTTTAAAATGTTATTTTCATAACAAAACATTATAAATGAGTGGGGAGTTAAAATTTACAAATGCACATTTTAAAGCAAACGAAATTTTATAAAATAATATAGTTTTATGCAAATACGAAAGCTTGTCATTTCAAAATAATATTAATAGATGTAGTCTGTACAGTCTCTCTTTCTCCTTTTAAATGAACTTTTATTTTTTTTTTAAATCATTGCATCCCTCTACAAAAGTCGCAGCTGTATCTTTAGGAACAAAAGCTTTTGAAACAAGTGCAAGAAGACTTATTCAGACTGCTTCTACTTTAATGATCTTTATGAACTAGGCAGCAATACATAATACAGACTGGTACTTACCTGTACATACCTGGTATGTACCTGGTACATAAAGGGTACCTACCTGGTACTTATCTGAGTTGGTACATTGTATCAGTTCCTAATCAGAGCTTGCTTTTAATTTTTCATTTTATGAAGTGTTCTTTCTTTAAGCGTCTGTAATTTAAAATTTTTGTCTTTCTGTATGCTTATATTGCTCTTTTGCACTTTTTCACACTGTTTTTAGTTTTTTATGTAAAGCACTTTTAGTTGCCTTGCTGCTGTAATGTGTTATACAAATAAAGCTGCCTTGCCTTCCATTACATATAGGCTACTTACCAGATACTTACAGGGTACATCTCTGAAATTTACAGGGTACGTACCTGGCACTTACTGAGTATGTACTGATCTGAGTTGGGTAAAACCAGTCTCAGTTACTACCACATCTAACTTTAGTTTATTATTTGTAAATTTCAGAGTTATAGCCATTTTTGTGTTGGCTAAGAGTAGTTAGCTGTGGCAGTGATTGTAAATTGAGTTGACTCAAAAAGTTAATGAGATGTAGATGTTCATCCAATTAATACTTTCTGAGACCTAAACTAAAATCTGTGTGGTGATTCATGAGATATTTTGCTAACAGACAAACATGGTTGATGCCAACAGTTAATTCCTAAGCTCTAATAAAAAATCTCGTGCAACGTGTAGCACTCAGAGTATGTGTTGGGGATGATGTTGAGCTACTACCACACCAAAATTTAGCTCAATATCTGTGAATTTGCCTTCGTTATACTTATTTTTGTGTTTTGTGGCTGAGGCAGCCATCTTGAATTTGGTTAACTTCAAACATTAATTAGTTGTAGACGTACATTCGATCACAACTTTCTGAAAGCTTTTTAAAAATGCGTTCCTCTTTGTGACCTATTTTGGTAATAGACAGACTGAGTTGACTCCAAATAATTTTAGGTAGTGGGAAAATTTTAAATAAAGATCTTGTGCAATTTGTTAGCACTCATTATGTGTAAGGGATCAGTCTCAGCCACTACCACACCAAACTTGAGGTCATATCTATAAAACTGACTGATTTATAGCTTCAGTTAGCCTTGGAAGCCATCTTTAATTGGACTGAGTGGTTCATGAAATATTTTAATAGCACACAAACACACACACAGAGACTCACAGACATGGGTAAAAACACAATCATCCACCTTTGGAGATGGGTGATAATTATGTTGCAGGAATAAAATGATAAGTTTTTCTTATTTGGGGTTGTATAAAATGTTGTATTTTGGTTGTTCCTGTTATAATCCAGACACTTTAACTGCCAGAAACCAACATTTGAAATTATTGTCTGCAGTATTTTTATAATGTCACTCTATAATTTCTTGAATGTACAGTAAGTGAACCTTTACAAAAAGATCTCCAAAGCACTTACCTCACTGCTGCATACAGCACCAACCAACCCCCTTTGACAATGACGGCTGGTGCAATTTTCATATAAAGTTAGTCTGCTTAATTTGCACCGCAGTGTAAAATCTAATTAGCTTTGAAGTGCTAAACCACAGGCATATTACAAACGAGAGTGTAATGTTAAATGCCAGCAGCACTGTTCAGTGAGGGGGAAGCAGCGATCGTTTCCACTGTGCTGCTGGATACGACACATGGTGTTTGAGTTGTGATTATGTTGATCCTCTCAGTTGTTCCCCTCAGGAGAAGAAGCCAGTCATGGAGGAGGAGGATCAAGAGCGACAAAGACACAGTAGAGGTTGTTGATAAGGTTCAGCTTTCTCTGTGAAGTCACTTATCTCGCTCCTCTGTCAAGCTGCAGAGATTTACATAGTCAAATAAGCCTGGTCGGCTGATGTGATCTTCTCTTTTAAATTATGATTAGCCAGGGAACAAGCCTGGTGTTTCTTCTTTTCTTTGTCAGCTAATTCAATTTTGGTCGTACTCTGGGTACGTCTCAGTGTTTACCCCCAAGTTCAATGTTACTTCTGACAACTTAAACTTTGTTTTAAAGGACTTCTGGTGATAAGAAATAGCATTTGATTTCACAAACATCGAGCATTTGACCCTATAAAATGAGAACAGGATTGTGAGTCATTTATTTCTTAATTAAAGGCCAATCATTCCTTGAAGGAATGCACATTGCCTGGCGCCTTCAAGGCCAGAGTTTTAGACTAAGATGATCTTATGTTGAGAAATGACAGTCTTTACTGTTTGGGTCAAACCTCGAAAATAATGTTACATGTGATCTCATGGAATATTATATAATATATACTACCACACCAAATCTTTGCTCAGTAGCTGTAAAGCTGCCTGTATCACAGTGTAAGCCTGATCGTGTTTCTTTGAGCTAAACCTGAAAGTGGCGCCCGATGCAGCAATAATTACCTAAATGCTTGAGCCTGTTCAGCTGCCTTTATATACAGGCTTACCTGGTGCCAGATTAACTGTTGTCACAGCATTCTTGTTCTGTTCCAGTGCCTGTTTCCTGACTAGTGAAGGGACTTATGGCTCTTTTCTGGGGACCAGCTCATTTGGCTCAGCTCACCCGAACGGATCTTCATTAAGAGCCGGTTCTCAAAGAGCTGGCTGTTCAAAGCCGTTGGACCTGTCAGTGCTAGATCCTACCAACCAACAAACGCAGATGAGCAAAAGCCATCATCACCCACCTTCACCTTTCAAGGGCATCAAATTGCAAGTTAGCTATTTCAGTCCAAATGGGTCTCTTCCCATTCCAGTTGAACCCACTTCTGTTTAATTCAGTTTTATTCCATTTAATCATTTACCTCAAATGTCTTAAAAGCAAGAAATAAGGCATAAATATGGGACTATTTTTAGTTAGGCATCAATCAACAAGTAGTACTGTATAGCAGGACTATTAATACTACAGACTTCATTTGCAAAGGGGCCATTTCCTTTTAAATCTGATGGTTTGAGGGCCACAGGCAAAAACCTTTTAATCAACCACAACTTCGTCAAGAACAGTGGGTGCTCTCGCACAGTTTTGGGCTCAGAAAAGCTGCTTCTGATTGGTTAATGACCAAGCTCCTCTCAGGGATACTGTCACAGATTTAGTGAAAAGATGTGCGCAGCTCCTGTACTTCATCTCCTGTCAGGATTCGTAAATATTCTAAAATGAGCAGCTCGGCGTCAGACAGACACGGGAGACCAAGATAATAGGAAGTGAGTTTATTTTACAGTGAATCGGGAGCAGGAATAATTACAGGAACCAGGAACCTGGAAGCAGAGGACGTGGTAAATATTATATCCACAGGTGGGAGGCCTTACTGTGCGAAGGATGATCCACGGCACGGAGGGGAGTCCAAAGGTAGGTATTTTCCAGTAACAGGTTGGCAGATTCTCCAGGAGGCAGTAGGTAAGTATCCCTCATGAGGCAGGCAGACAGGCACAGGCAAACAGATAGGTAACTTATCTCCGAGGCAGGTGTCCACAGCAGACCAGACTGGGTCCACGCAGGTTAAGTAGTCCTAGGTAGGTAGAAACACGAAAAAATACAAAAAGCTCAGAAAGGGTTCACTAGAAAAGCTCGTAATTCACAAGAGGCTTAGCACATTACCACAGAGGCAAAACCATGCTCCAGCGCTGGTCTGGTTCTCACCATGGCCTTAAGTACCAGCTGCCTTCTGATGAGCCTGATCTGCCACAGATGTAGAGGGAGTGACGAGGAGCTGCCAATCAGCCGTCAAGACGGCCCACCAGGAAGTACCAAAAATACTAAACCTCCAGAATCACCACAGTACCCCCTCCTCAATGATCGCCTCCAGGCGACCCTGGACGCTTCTCCGGATGTTCCCTGAAAAA
>NC_051436.1:15820107-15920650 GCF_001649575.2 Kryptolebias marmoratus
GCTGCCTTCTGATGAGCCTGATCTGCCACAGGTGTAGAGGGAGTGACGCGGAGCTGCCAATCAGCCGTCGAGACGGCCCACCAGGAAGTATCAAAAATACTAAACCTCCAGAATCACCACATCTCCATGTCCTTGAGATTCTTCTAGAAAACCTGCAGAAAAAAAGAGATATGATTTGACTTGTATTGTCTTTTCAAGTTGTATTATTCAGCCACAGCAATACTTTCATTAAACACCGGTTGCTGTTGGCAAAGTGAACAAAAAATACCTTTCAGTCCATTTGTTAGGAAAGTGTGAAATTTCTATATAATTTCATCTTTTTGGCTTTGAAAGACACATTATGATACTTGTAGTTAGCTTAGCTAATCAGTCAGACAACTGCTTACAGGAGCATGTTTACCCACCCTCCTCCTCTCCATTGTCATGGTTTATTAAAGAATGTTTGACATAGGCAGACTTCTACTATATGACACTCAGAATACAAGAGTAGCTCTGATATGTTTAGCATATTTTTAGCAATATATTCAGACAAATCAGTCTGGGATTTGTAGGGGACAGATACATTTTAAAAAGAGTCATATCCGGCCTGCGGACCGCTTATGTAACAGGCCTGCTGTGAAGTTTCCAGTTGCAGCACCTTGTTTTACTGAACTTAGTCAGAAAAAGGTCACGCCTGTATGCCAGCAGCCAGGAGCCAAACTAAAGGAATAGTTCATCCATTTTGAAGTGGGTCTACGTGGACAAGTTATAAATATCGTGTTGTAATAAACGTCTTGAATGTCCTCAGTTTAGAGAAATGTTCTGACGAGCTAACGACTAGTCCAAACGCAGCTGAGGCCAAAGGGGACGGCTGCCTTCTAACAGCTCCAGTCTTTAGAATTTCATGGTGGTTCACCACCATCAATTTTGTGTTATTTACATGTAATTCTGTGGTTATTTACAAGTGTGTTGTACTGGTTTACGGACAGCAGTAGAGCTCTATGACACAGAGTTGTATGATAAAGCAGACTTTTACAAACAACAGTATTTCTTTGAAGTTAACTTCTGCATTTTTTCCAGAGACGTGGCTCATCTCTGAATGCAGTGAATCAGCATAAGGTACCCTATGAAAGCTGCAGTGTGGCAGCCACTCTTCAGAACTGCTGAACTCCAAGTATTTCTTCACCATTACTTGCTCACCTTTAGTGTTCAAGGTGTGCCAGTTAGACAAAGAGGTTTAGCCACGCAAGCATTAATCTCTTTAAGTAGGTGCATTTGCTGAATGAATGATCGAACATGCTCTACAAGTGACACAAGAGGGCACCAAAAGCTTTATTTTAAAAAGTGTGCAGGTTTAAAGACTGTCTGTCTGACCTTGAGGGTTTTGTCATCCTCACATGCTTTGTTTAAAATCTTAGGGGGTCCTCCAGAGACAAAAAAAAAAGCCACTTTACATCTGAAATGATCAGCAGATTAATGTGTTTACCAAAAAAATCAGAGTAGCAGCTCAAATTAATACTTATAATTTTTTCAGCAAACAAAGTAAAATAGTTTTTTTAATTGCTGCTTATTTAATTTGTACATTTGCTTATTAGTTTATTATTTGTTTATTTTAGTTGAAGAGAAGATATTTTCCATTTTTCTCCAACTCCTAAGCTAAAATTCCTAAACTATGGAAGGAATCTGTGGCCAAAAGCAAATTCCCTAAAGAGCTAGAGGATTTTTGGCCTGTGGTTTTGATTTCAGCTGTGATAAAGAGCAATTAGTTTTAAAAAATCCTGACCATCAACTCTCAGGGCATGCTTGATCCTTTGCAATTTGCTTATCAGATGTGCAGATGAGTGGACGATGCCACTGTCACTCTCTGATTATTTCTTCAAGTATCTGGAGGGCACAAAAAGTCATGCACGGCTTTTATTAGTGGATTTTTCCTCAGTTTTTAACAGGATGCAACCCCACAGTTTAGTAAACAAGGTTTCATCCACTTTTAATATTAACATAAGTTTGGGAAAATGGATTTTAGACTTAAAGGGATAGTCCAGTCAACTTTGAAGTGACGTTCTGTCAAATAGTTACCAGTAGTTAGTACCTTACCAGGCATGACGTCCGTCATGGAGCATGGAGAAAGAGGCAAAAGTCTTCGTCCAGGTTAGGTTAATGGCTAACCAAATGAGGGACATTTAAAAAAAATCATTTTTCAGGATTATAACACAACCTTTTCTCAATAAGGCTGCACAGACGTGAAAGAACACTGTGTTAGCTAATATTAAACTTCTACAGTTTTGCATGACACCCTTTTTTTGTTGTTGTTTTCCCAACCAAACAACATCTGTGTTACTACACAAATGTACAATGTGTGTGCAGACTAGAGCACAGATAGGCCATTATATATTGATGGTGCTCTGGCTCAGGGTTGCCAGATAATAAATGATGAAATCTCATACTGTCTCTTTAAAATGATTGGATTTTGACCCAAGCCATCGTATGTGTTGAGTGAGGGTGCTCTTTCTCGCTCAGTGGGGTGTGTGCACGCCTTTGGACGGGTGGGTGGGGGAATGAGGCGTGTATTGGGATTGGCAAACATGGACACAGGTGAGGATGAGGGGTTGCTGGTCTGGCCGATTGGATCTGACTTCTGATGATATGAAAGTTTTCATGTAAATAAAACCCTTTTTTTCAGTCCATGGAAATGCCAAAACTATTATATATTTGGGCTTAAAAAAACTCATTGTATATTGTATAGACCCTAAAACTACACTGTGTTCCAAATTATTACGCAAAACGTGTTTAGGAGTGACAAGGTAAGAAATTTTTGGTTTGTCAGCTAAACTCATTGATGGTGATGTGTGTCAGGGCTCCTTATATCACTGAAAGCAATTGCAGACACCTGTGCTAATTAGTTTGGCAGGTGTGTCCAATTAAAGGCAAGACTACTTAAGAAGGCTGTCCCACATTATTAAGCAGCCTACATTTTCAGCCAAAATGGGAAAGAAAAAGGATGTGTCGGCTGCTGAGAAGCAACAAATTGTGGAGTGTTTAGGTCAAGGCATGACTACAATCAACATTGCCAAGACACTTCATTGTGATCATCGCACAATTAAGAAGTATGTAGCTGATTCACAGCACACACGTGTGCGTGCTGATAAGGGAAAATTGCGGACTCTTTCCAACAGGCAATTCCGTCGGATTAAAAGAGCAGCTGCAAAAATGCCTTGTCATGGCAGCAGACAAGTTTTTGAAGCTGCTGGTGCCTCCAACGTCCCCCGCACAACAAGATGCAGGGTCCTTCAGAGATTTGCAGCTGTGCGTAAGCCATCCTGTCGACCTCCTCTATCCACTGCACACAAGCAGAAACGGCTCCAGTGGGCCAAACAATACATGAAGACTGACTTCAAAACTGTTTTGTTCACCGATGAGTGCCGTGCAACGCTCGATGGTCCAGATGGATGGAGTGGAGGATGGCTGGTTGATGGACACCCCATGTGAACAAGGCTACAGCGCATAATAATTTGGAACACAGTGTATTGTATTAATATGATAATTATCATACATCTGGCAACACTGCTGAGGCTGCTTAACGCATCAGTCTGCCGGGAGTTGAGTAAACATGAGTACTGTCAAGGTGCGCTGAGTGGGCAGATTGATACATTCAGCAGCCTTAGGACTGTCAAGCTGCTGAATGATCATCAGATAGAAACACAGCCTATCTATGCTCCGCACACATACATTTGTGTAGTAACACGGATGTTGTTCAGTTGAGAAAACAGCGACAAACTAATATGGTGCTTTTGAGAAAAAAACAACCAAAACTGACACTAGTTTGGTTAGCCATTAGCCTAGCCTGGACAAAGACTTTGGCATCTTTCTCCAAACGCTGCGCTCTATGACTGTTGTCACGACTGATAAGACACTAACTATTGATAACTATTAAACAGAACATGACTTTAAAGATGACTGGACTCCTTAAACATGCAGGCCCTTGGCAGTCAGGACAAATGGTGTCTTGTCTCAGAAACTACTGTCATCGACAGGTTCTCCTCAAGGATGTGTCTTCTCCCCTTTTCTGTGCATCTTATATATAAATGACTGTAGAAGTACTCATTAGAACAGACACCTCAGATGACACTGTTTTTCTGCTACAGGATGGATAGGTTCATCATGGTCCAGTAGTGGATTACTTTGTGGAGTGGTCTGACAACTTCCTAAGGTTAAACGTCAACAAAACCAAAGTCAAGGCCATAGGTTTTCAGAAAACTCCCCATCAAGCTGTTCCGACTTTAACCAAGAACACACCTGTTGAAAGTGTGTGGACTGTCATAAGTACCTGGGTGCAGTTGTAGTCAAGAAATTTAACTTTGACCTGAACACAACTGCAGTGTGCAAGAAGGGCCTGCAGGGGTTTAAATGTAGGCGAAACACTGACAGTTCTTTGTAAAAAATCATTCACTGAATCCAACTTTAACCTTCTGCCTCGTCTCTTGGTATGCTAACCTTTCAATTCACATCAGAAATTCTCTGTCATGTATTGTGAATACAGCCAGTAAGATAATTGGCATGCAGCAACTGTCCTTGTTAGAAATTTGGAGCAGGCAAATAGTACAAAAGGCAAGGTCAGTTTTAGCCAGCAATGACTATTCCTTAAAGGAAGAATTTGTCCTTCGTTCATCTGGCTGAAGGTACAGGCTACCTCGGAGAAAATGCAATAAATATAGCTTTCCATTTGTTTCAACTGCAATAAATGCACTTAATCAATCAGCTAAATCCTCTTTATTTAAATTTCATAAAACCTTTAAGTTGTTTTTTTTCTCCACATGAAGGAGTCTCATCCAAAACAGACCTGTGCTTCTATCCCAAGTTCTGTAACTCTTCCAGTATTTTCTTTGTTTTAACATCATGTTTTTACTAAAGTTACACTAAATTCCAATAAATGGCATTCAGTAGACCAGTTCTCATAAAACAGAAAAATATCTGGAATCAAATAACACAAACAGAGTATTCTGGAGCAAAACTGGTAAGAAAACAGACCTGCACTGTCCAAGATCAGAGCTACACGAAGTTCCAAACATCACCATCCACAAGATAAAGATCTTAATATCAAACAACATTCACTGCTTATCTGTTCGTCATTGTCATTAAAAACAAAGATTCATTGAAATGGACTCTAAAGTAATCTAAAAAACACAACTTTTAGTTGGAACTCAACTAACTTTATTCGTACTGTGAAGGGATGACATTTGACTTGAGGAAGGTCTTTAAGGAGGTTCTTTGTGATCAGTGTGTAAAAATGTATAATTTTAGAATAACATAGAGAAGATATAGTAAAAACAGCTGAAGGGAAACTTTGAACCTATAAAACAGTGGTTGCCATATTTGTGTAGTTACTTGTAAAGCTCTAAATCACCTGTAAAGTTGATTTGATAAATCCTATAAGGAGCCGTGTGTAATGTTTGTGGGCTGATAAATCTTTAACACAAGCTTTGCTCCCTGCTTTAAAAAGCAATAATTGGATATTGACCCAAAGCTCCACAGGAAGCCCAGGGACTGAGTGTTTAGGATCAACTGTTTACTGAGGAGATTTACTCTGATGTGCTGAAGAGGTTTTCCTCTTATTTTATTTCTCAGCAGCTAACTTGCTTCTGTCATACAGACCCGTTGTTGGATTAGCTTTAATATTTCAATCCACAACAACAACAAAAAATTCAACCCCAATTCTGAACAAGTTGGGACATGGTGTGAAATGTAAATAAAGAAATTGTTAACAATGCTTTTGCTACTGTTAGCTTTTAGCTAAGCTTTTGCTATTTTTAGCTACATTTTGTTGCTTATAGCTTGTCTTTTTCCACTTTTAACTATCTTTTTGCTACTTTTAGCTTTTAGCTCGTCCTTTGTATTTTTTATTTTACACTATGTTTTAGTTAGCTTTTTGCTACTTTTAGCTATTATTTTAACTACCCTTTTGCTACTTCTAACTTTTAGCTATTCTTGTGCTACTTTTATATAGATCTTTTCTGCTTTTAGTTTTTAGCTATCCTTCTGTGCTTTTTAGCTTTCAGCTAGCGTTGCATTACTTTTAGCTTTTAGCTTCTGTTCTTTTATTTGAACTTAACCGCCTCAGTGTCAGCTTCATCTGTAGGTTTCAGCCGTCCTTCAGCGCTCAGTGTTCACCCTGCACTTTCAGATCAAATGCACTTTCTCTCGCTCTCCTTCTGCCTTATGGAAACACAGAGCTCCAGTGTGTGCTCTTCGGTCCCATGACCGATCTTTCCTGGTGCTCTGATCACGCTCTCCATCACCCTGAATATCAGCAGACAGAAAGCATGACCAGGTCTGTCCACTAACTGCTGCTGATCACACTCGACTGAGATCAGCTGCTTCTGTCGGTCCAAATCAGCTTCACTGCTTCCGTATGCTTCACATTCCTCCTCAGTTTACATGAGAGGGGAGAAGGATTTTACAGCAAATTACATTTAATCATTCTCACTGGAAAAAAACCACAATTAAAGTGAAAGGATATTTCCTCAGAACCAGAGACTGAATACATCATCCATTCTGTGTTTTAACACTGCTGATAACCTATCAGAGGGAGCTCAGGGTTTGTGAATTTTTTCTAAAAGAAACAGAAATATTCACAAATACTTACACACACACGTTAATGTTCTAATGCTTTACCTGTTCATCACCAACACTTTGTTTTGTAGCTTGAAAAACAATCAGGGAAGTGATTTTTACAGCTGTGTGTGATAAACAAAATTTAGGTTTACTCTTACACTGATTACCAATTATTACAAATAAGAAAAGATTTGCAGTTTTTTGCAAATGTAAACACAAATTTGTGTAATGTCAGGTATTTGCAAATGCATTCACCAGTCCTGTCTGAACACACAAGATGAGTTGATTTGTGTTATTGAGCTTTTGCAAGTTTAAAAGTCAGGAAGCTTCTAGGATGAGAAGCAAAACTTCTTCAAGAATGAAAAAAAGAAGTTCTGTTGTTTACATTTCACTTTGCTGAGACTTTTGTAAACTCAAGCTCCTAATACTGCTGTGCAATAGTGTAGTGGATAGATTTTGAATGTTTTGCATTGTTTCGAAAAATAAATTGTCCTTTAACTAGTTAGAGTAATATTTTGATCAGTAATAGTTCTGATCCTGCTGATGTCGCGTCTGGTTCTTTTCCAGTATATATAATGGAAGTGTTGCCACTAATGTTGCACGTGGGTCACATTTGCTGCGTGCTCACCACACATGAAGGCAGAACGTCAGATACACAGATACACAGATACACAGATACACAGATATACGCAGGCCACAGAGTTAGCAAGTGTGAAGCTCTCGTGTAGTACTTTACTTTTGAATCATGTAAATCTTATGACCATGCACTTACTGTTATCACAAAGCTCTTACTAGCTGTGTGCCTGACTTGGTTCAGTCGTGCACGTGAAGTACAAGTTCCATACGTATTGTACCCATTTTGAATTTTTTGTAAGTCCTGTAGAATTTGCATCTGCAGGTCCAAAACTTTCCACAGCCAGTCTGTGACTTTCTTTGGAGCTAAATACACTGAAGTGATGCATATGTTCCCAAGCAAGGTTTGGCCAAATTTAACCTGTAGGCTGCCTGTAGGAGTACTTATGGCAGGTCGTGAATGAGGCTTTAGATAGACAACTTTTACTAATTAGCATTTCATAATGTATGATGTATGTACGTTTGCACAGAATTGATGAGCAGCAATCAGCTCACAATGATTGCCGGGGACCATATTTGCGATCAGGTGTTTACATACATCCAGGAGGGGCATGGATGTCTTATTAATTTGTGGCTTTTAGTTACCAAGCTGAACTCCTTTTTTTAAAGGTGGAAAGATCAAACAACAGACAGTTTTAATGTTTTTTTTAAGAACAAGTTTGAATTTATTGTAGATTTTCTCTAATCAAGTCCTGGGTCAAAACTATATATAAATGTATACATTCATCTCCACGACTATTTGGTTAATGTTAGTACAACAAGAGTGAATTCATCAACCAGTGTATAATTCTAGCTGATATTTGACCACTCTTCTTGGCAGAATTGGTGGAGTTTATTTAAATCTATCTGCATGGACTTTGCTTTTAATCACAGACCAGTAATTTTTAATAAACTTGGGGTTGAGACTTTGGGAAGGCCTTTCCAGAAGCTTAATGTTAGCCTACTTTATCCAATCAGAAACCAGTTCTGATGTGTGTTTGGGACCATGCTCCTGTTGGAACACCAATTATTCTATTCACAAGTACCACAACATAATGCTACCACCACCATGCTTGACAGTTGGTACAGTCTTTGAAAGTTTCAACTTGACTTCTCTAAGCATGATTTTTGTCATTGTCACCAAATAATGCAGTCTTTATCTTATCTGACAATTAAATGTTTCTCCCGAAGGCACTTACCTCATCCACGTGAGCTCGAAGGTGAAGGAGCTTTTATCTTGGTCGGCACCCTCTCAGTCCGTGGTGATGTAAAACTGGCTTCATGGTGGACATCTAGTGTTCCAGCAGTTTCCAGGTCATGATACACTTGAGCCTTGGTGGTTCCTGAACATTGAAATCAATTTCCTTTCATCTGAAAGAGGCAGACGAACATTAGTCAATCAGTAAGTGATGCCAAACAAATCCATTTTCTGCTGGAAAAGAGAAACTACCAGCTGTAGTCAATCATGATCACTAATAAGAAGTTAATGGATCTTGCCAAGTTAAAAAAAAACAACAACTTCTAAAACCTTCATCAAAACCTAATTAAAGATTTAGGTGAATGTATGGATATATTTGAGCCTGGGTGTTCAATTTTGACTTTGTGAGGATCTTATTCTAGATTTTACAAATTACCCAAGCTGTATGTTACAGAACCATACCAACCTGAAAAAAATTGGTTCCAATAAATTGTTAAAAGCCTGATATCCATGCAGTCACAACACTGTGAGATCCTGATGGTTGAGAGCTTATTCTGCAGCTCCAAGGTCTTTAACGGCTGATGAAACTTGGATTTTACTACAGCCACACAAGCCGGCTGACTCTTGGCTATAAAAGTTTAAAGCCTGCAATGTGCCTCGATGTCCTCTTTTAAAATACATTTTTAACTCGTTTTTTTAACATTTGTAGTAAAGCTATGCCTTTTTCTCTGCATTGTGTCTAAACTGTAAGTGCTAGAGAGCTAATGTAAAGTACAGCAGAAAAACAAATGTTTATTTTTAATGTTTGAACCTATCTGAAAAACATAATCAAGTAATGATAAAATATCCTAAAAAATCCTATCCTACTGTATATGTTATGTCTATTTAATAGACATTATGATGCAAAATGAATGATTAAAAAAGTCTGTTATGTTTTAAAACATGTTTAATGAGTCTTAATCTGTGTTTTAAAAGCTTCAATAAAGTGGGCCCAATTGATGATAGGAAGGTTCTTCTACAGTTTAAAGGTGGCTTCAGCAAAGCCACAATCTCCCTTACTAACTAATCTAGAACGTGGACCATTTAAAAGGAGGAGTTCAGATGATTTAAGACATCTAGAGTTAGAAAAAGGGCAGAGAAGTTTGGATAAAGATATTCAGATGCCAGGCCATACAATGTTTTACAAACAAACAGGAGAATTTAAAATCAGTTTTATGTTCAACAGTTGTGATAGCAAAGTTTTTATAAGATAACAGCTGACTGTGTAATGTCTGAATTCCACAGTCTATGAGTTTTCACCAAATGACCCTGTTACTCTTCACTGAAACCAGACTGACCTTGCTTCCTGTCTCCTCCTCGCCTACCAACATTCTCATATCTTAGATATAATCTCCTGTCTGGATTCTGGTGGTAGAGCTTTGATTCGGAGCTTCCCGTTCGGAGCTGGGACTCTGATGTCATTTGTTAATTGTCTTTAAGGCTCTCTGTATGTTGTGCACCATACATAAAAAAACCTGTTTGAGTGATTTCATCTAACAGTGTCTAGAAATTGATTTTCTTCCACAAAGAAGTCAGTGAAGAGACACTAACACAGGAGTGATACGGCCTCTGTTCATGGTCAGTATCTGGCTGCAGAAATCTGAGCCAGCTGCAGATGGGACAACAGAGACTGACTGATGACAAAATAAAAAGTTACAATAATCCAACCTGGAGATGATTTATGCTGTAATAACTGTGTTCATATTGTTATTACCGAGGATGTAACTGTGTGTGGAAATGTTTCAGAGTTGTAAAAAAAATCAATTCTTTACCACAGAGTTTATCCAATTTTAATTGACAGTCAAGAATGTCATCTAGAGTCCTGGTTCTGAAAATCAAATGATAATGGCTTTAAGTGGGATGCTGAGTCGACAGAAGTGGTTGATGAACAAAAAATATCCATTTCAGATTCATTATCTTTTAAATGAAGAGAGCCATCCGAGTTGTCCAACTTAGAATGCGCATAAAGCAGAATTAGGTGTTTGATCTACAGCCCTTGTGATGCACCAAAGAGTCCGTGGCCAATACACAAACCCTCAATGGTTCCTGATATACTTATCAATACATGAGGCCCAGTTCACGTGGGAACACTGACTTTTCAAAATCATAATTTTTCTTGTAAACATGGCACTGTTTCAAGAAATGTTTTCATCTAAAGGGAAATAACCTAAAAGTTACAGTAACTATTCCAGGCCTGCATGTGGTGCTGTAACGCTGCCATGAAAATACACCAAACAGGAAAGAAGACGTGAAGGAGACGTTCCAAACTGTAAACACAAAAATAAAAAGACAAAGATCCTTTTCAAGGGACTGACGACAAAATAGAACTTTTGTGTCACATTGGGAGGTGTGACAGTCCAAATCATCGGGGATAATGGCTGATATCAGGCCCAGTATCCACCGATAACCTGGGTAGAAGTAATGATGAGCTGGGAAGGGAGGAGCCTCCCCTTACATGAGCAAAGCTTATGGAGGTTGGAGATATGGTCCTCTTAAATCAGGGACAACCTATCAGTGTGCTCTCAGTTTATCATTTAACATTTAACATCTGACAAGATAAATGAGCAACAGAAACAAAAAACACCAGAAGTCACCTAGTCTTTGTGTTTGGACTGCCCACATTAGAGTGCAATGGTGATGTTTCAGGATTTTTCTCACTCTGGAACCTGGTTCTGAAAAATATTGTTTAGAGGCTCCTAAAATACAATTTCAGTTTAGACACAACGCTCAAATGATAAAGAAGCAAGACTAAAACCTTCGCATATTTATAAAACACCATTCCCGTGTAAAAGTGGGCTGAATAAAAAAAGTATCTCACTGGGCTGAAACTGTTGCCGACTAGTCTGCAAACGGCATTCATGAGAGAGTCTCTGAAACGTCTCGGATTGTTTGCAGGGGTTCTCAGTTTCTTTGCACGAGGCACAGAACTGTTCATAAACTATGTGCAACAAAATTTCCATCAAAATAGTTGCAGAGTTGTTAAGGGGGGTCTCCAACCCATCTCAACCCCTTTTCAGTTACTTTCCCTAATCCTACAGCACTTGAACTGTATTTTGACTCCTCCACAGAAGCTCCCTTTATGACAGAAAGCATCAAATACCCAAGTCTAAAAAACCACACAGATAATATATAGTCGTTTTTTAAAAAATGGTCCAAATCTGCCTTTTATATCTAAAGTGTACTCTGGCAGAGTAAATCCTAAATGTGGGGGTAGCTGTCAAGGTGGGCAACAAAATAATGTGCACATGCTAGAAGGCAGTTTTACAAGCTGTGCACACAAGGGTAAGGTGCAATTTTCAAAAACTGTCTGCTCAAACAGAATTTAGTGAGACTGCAACTGAAAGCTTGTCTATTTTCTTGTAATATTCTCCTAATTTTGAGTTGAACACTAGTTGCCAACAGTCGCAACCCTGTGAAATAAGAGTATTAAAGTACTGTGTGTGAAGAATGTGAAATACAGCATTTAATAGAAAGCACTGAATGAGTTTGTATGGGAATGAATGAATAAGAAACATTGTAAAATACTTTGCAGAACCTGGGTGAAGTTAAAAAGGTGCTGAATAAGTGTGAACCATTCACAGTTTACTAGATGTGGGGCCCTAAGAACTTAAAGGCAAATAAATCTGTGTATCGTTTGCATCAATGGAAAAGAAACAATGTATATACAATGTATTTGCAAAAGACATGACCCAAGGCAGGCGTGTACATTGTAAATAAAATTGGCCCTAAGATGGATCCTTGAGGTACTTCATACGGAGCTGCCGGAGAAGAAAAATGTTCCAGCTAAACAGTTTAATTAAAAAGTGAGGATCACTTGAGGACAATACGAGTAACATTAACATGTAAACTAGGGTAGCTGAGAGTCACACCATCAGTCTTACTAGTTTTTAGTTTTATTTTCAGTTTGTTTGTTAATGAGGATGGTGACGAATAAGACAATTCATTTCACAGGTGTAAATACGCTATGCGTCAGAATTAACCCCTGATTAATATCCATCTGCAGGCAAAGACACACAATGCATATAAAACAGCAACAAAAAAGCGACAGAAACCATTAAACAAAAGCACGGTCAAAACAACATCACTTCATCAGTCCAATGAACACATATAAAAGCTTCCTCATCCTAATTCACTTTTCTAATTAGCCCATTTATACAAGTAATTACAAATTTTGTAGAAATGCAGAAAGCTGCTCTGCCTCCTGAGCTACACCTACCACAGAATTATGTTCTACTTCTGCACTGGTGTGAAATATTTCCAATATGCATTGTAGAACAAACACACAATTAAAAAATCCCTGAACTCTAATTTGGTACATATTGAAACTGCAGCACTGAAAAAGTGCGGATGCTGTGTAAAATGTAAATAAAAACAGAATGCAATGCTTTGCGACTGTCATAAACCCATATTTTATTCACAACTGAAGAAGAAGAAGAAGAAGAAATAAACTTTATTGTCCCACAGTAGAGAAAGTGTCACAGCAGCATCATATCCATAAATTTACCCAGAAAGTTCCTAAGTGTCAAAAAAAAAGTAAAAAACAAAATTGACAATAATAATAACAATAATAATAATATATATATATATATATATATATATATATATATATATATATACTGTACAGGATTATAACATAAAAAGATACTGATCTGGCAGTTATATTAGAATAAAATATACTCATGATCCGACTGATGAGCAAATGAGTAAGATGACTTTCTTATAAATGTACATAATTTGCATGTGTATTGAAAAGAAACACAACAGACTATTTACAATATAGTATATACTGTATATCAGTGCAGAAAGAGAGATGAAAGATAAGCAATAACAGTAGAAAGGTTTTTTTTTTTTCAAACAGAACATAGTAAACATATCAAAAGTTTTCAACTTTTCAACAGTTAATTTTGAATTATAAAACTGCAAATCATCTCAAAATGACAGGGGAAACAAAAAATTGTAAAAGTGGAATGATTAAGAAACAGCTGGAGGAGCATATCACAACAAATCAGGTTAATTAGCAGCAGGTCAGTAAGAGGACTGGGGATGAAAAGAGCATTTTAAAGGCTAAATCCCTCAGATGTGAAGATGGGCAGAGGTTCACCAGCCTGTGAAAGACAATGTGTTTTTAAGGAAAGGCATTGCATATTTCAGCAAAGCAATGCTAAAACCTTACCCATTACAACAGTAGAGCTTTGCAGTAGAAAAGTCCAGTCACTCAACTAGACTGTCTACATGCCGGAACCGTAATTAAACATTTCGTGCATCATGACCAAAAACTCCAGCAAAGACAAACCAGGACTATTGAACAGCTACAATCCTCCATCAGACAAGAATGGGACAACATTCCTCCAAAACCTCCAGCAGCTGCTCTCCTCAGCAGATGTTTACAGACTGATGGTAAAAGAAGAGCAGATGCTTCACAGAGAGAAACATGGAGCTGGAACAACTTTAAAAAGATGTGCTGCTGCTGTCAAGTTCAAAATTACCTCGTTTTCCAAAAATTGGTACATTTCTTAGTTTAAACAACTGATACGTCTATTAGGTTGCATTGTGAATAAAATATGGGTTTATGAGATTTTCAATACATTGTGTTATGTTTTTACACAACGTCACAGCTTTTTCAGAATTGGGGTTGTTGATGCTGTGTCTTCTAAACTAAAGTAGGTTTGGAGCATTAAGGTTGTTTCTGTCAGGCAGAATTTGTCCACTCCCAAAAATGATTTCCTTCAATGCAAATTAATTAGTTAGCACGAAATCCACTGAGTGAACTGCGCTTCTCTGCCACCCATGTGAGATGTGTTAGTAAATGATTTAGTTCTACCATGGCCTTGTACAACAGTGAGGTATTTTTATCTTCTTTGTGTGCCATCCCTCAGTACACAAAATATAACTGCAATTATTGTACAGCAGGAGGTGAATACAAGGCCGTTATCATCTCTTCACTGTTCGTTAATTAACTTATCCACTTTGCACAAGATTTCTGCCCTATAGAGCAAGCTCTAAATTGGCTGAGGGAGGCATATCTCCTCTGGAGATGTGATCATTTAAATAAACATCTCCTGCACCAGGATTGCTCAGAATAACTCTTCAATTCTGTGCTATGCAGTAGAGAAAAAAAAGTATGTAAATTAAAAGACTAACATTCCTTGAAGGAATGCATATCGCCCACCACCTTTCATGCCAGAGTTTTAGACTAACATCATCTTATAATGAGAAATGACTGAATTACAGCTACTTTGATCAAACCTTGAAAACAACATTATGCATAATGCCATGCAATACTGTAAGATCTTGCATGATCTGTTAGCGCTTGGAGACGGTGTTGTGAATAATTGTCAGCTACTACCACACCAAATTTCAGCTCAATATCTGTAAATTTTTTGCCACTTATTGCCATTTTGTGTATGCTAAGGTCAGTTGGCTGTGCTGGCCATCTTTAATTAATCTGACTCCAAAGGGTCATCAGTTGCAGATGGTAACCTAATGATTACTTCCTGGAAGTTTCATTACAATCCATCCAGTGGTTCACGAGATAATTTGCTAACAAACGGAGTTGATTCCAATAGTTAATATCAAATTTTAAACGCAGATCTTGTGCGATCAGTTACTGTTCAAAATATAAGTTGGGGATCAGTCTAAGCTACTATCACAATCAATTTTAGCTCAAGATCTGTAAAACTGACAGCACTGAAGCCACTTTTGTGTTATCTAAGATCACTTTGCTGCGGCAGCCATCTTGAATCAGGCTGACTCCAAAAGGTAATTAGTTGTAGATGTCAGCCTGATGGTTATTTCTGGAAGTTTTGTTAAAATCTGTTTAGTGATTCATGAGACATTTTGCTAACGGTACAGACTAATGAACACACAAACATTATTGCTTTTCCTTCACGTTGGGTGGTGGGCGATAAGAAGCTTGGTTGGTGTGTTTTAACAGGAACTTAGTGAACTTCAGACGCTGTTTGGGGGATCCAGTTGAGCACTGATTGATAAAACTGAGCCTGTGTTGTGAGATGTGTGTCCCTTCCCAGATGGGTCGACTAATAGCATCAGCAGAGAGGAAGGAAATGTTTGACTCGTTCTTTTTGCACACAGGATGTCACATGAACATCTGATTCCTCTTCTGAAGCAGATGCACCGAACGCCGGAGAGGTGTTTGAAAGAGTCTTTTGGCGGAAAGGCTAAATCGAGCTAACAGCTTTGTGGTTTTGAACTTGCTATGTTGTGATATGAAGGCGGTTACAACCTGTAAGAAGGTTTTCTGACACCAGCTGAGAAACTGGAAGCTTGTAACCAACCCTTTATGTTCAACAGTATGATATAGTGCTGAAAGTTGTCAACAAAGGAAGAAGAAGAAGAGAGAAAAACCAGCTTCACTGGCTGTCTTGTGATGAATCTCATACTCATGTCTGCACTTGTTAAACTCTTGGACAAACTCTGAATTTCTCATGTCTTCACACAGAAAACTGACTGTTTCCTATTTCCTGTCTAACAGATGTTTGGTGCACTCACTGAGACAGCTTCCTGGTGCCTTGCTGTTACTGAAGCAGTGTAACTTTTAGCTCCAGAAAACTTATTATAGTCGAGAAAAAATGTAAAAACGTCTCCCAAACCACACGGGGCTCCAAAACGGTAAAATTGCCACCATTTATAAGCTGCAAAATTATTTCCTGCTTATGTTTTCCTTTGTAAAAACGCATTTGTGCTCAGAACTACATCAATCAGGGGTCTGCAACTTTTACCATAAAAGAGCAACTTCTGCTCTTTTAGTTTCACCAGAGCTGTGCTAAAATACTTGTTGGCAACCAAGTAGCCAAAAGTAAACATACTTTTTTTTTCTTTTTTTAGCACCTACTTAAAAAATAAATATACAAAGAAAGTTCTAGGCTACCTATTAAATAACTTCATTCAATAATTTAAATACTACTTTTGATTTTAGAACCCTATATTGTCTGAACTGACTGTATATTACAGATTTAATATATATGATTTGTCTTTAATGTTTTATTTGGCTGCTGTGTCTGAAGCCGGTTCAGTCGGTCTGATGGGATTTACTTGGTTGTAACAACTAAGAGGTACATCCTTATAGACCAGTGGTTCCCAACGTTGGGTTCAGGACTGAATCATTCCCACAAAAATCCCTTTTTGTCAGTCAGTTGAATTTTTTTGAGTATGCACTGATGATTTACAGTAAACAAAATACCCAAAATTCCATTAATCATCATTTTTTTAAATTTCTGATCTATGAGATAGTTGAACAAATTCATTTTAATCTGATCAAAGCTTTATTTTTCTGTTGGCCAAAACAGTTTAAAAAAAAAATCTAATAAATGGATATTTCATGTATTAAAGTACCTATAAACCAAATGCCAGCTGATCTGAAACATCAGCACCTGCTTCTCTAACACCAGTGTGTCATGTAGAAAAGTGCCTTTCAGTGTTGGTGCAGCAACAAACTCTATCTTTTGACTGAATATAAATTTACTGATGACTATTTATTCTAACAACTGAATAAAGTAGCACACACATTAAACACAGAACCTGACATGATGCAGCTCTAACAATGCTTAAACTGTCTTCTAGTGAGGTCAGAGAGGTTAACCTCACCTACTGAACAGCCAAACTAACAAGCCCCATCTGAGCTGATACTGCCCAAGGACCTTTCAACTGTTCAACTTCATTTGCACTGTAAATAATAAACATATGTGCAGGGATTTGCATAAATAACACCTGGATGGCTTAGGAATGAATTAATTCTTGGTCAGTGATTGACATTGCGTTATTGCTGCCTAAAACAAATAGGAAAAGTAAAACGTCACAGCCTTACAGTTTACAAAGATATTGCTTTTTTGTTGTTGCTTTTGCAAGACTGGGCTGCCAAAAACTACTAATCTCTGTAGCATCAAAAGTACCAGTGTCATATATGGAGTACCTGAAGGGAGTATCTGCTGAAAATGAGTTGTGGAAGCGCAGAACGTAAACCAGCCTCCAACCATTCGCAACTCAACGATATACGATCTTTAAACTTCAGTGTGGTTTCTTCATATAAAGAAACTTGTAGCTGTCTGTCCTTTTGGGAGAGGCCCCGTGTGGTACAAACATGCAAATATGTAAAATCAGCATCTCTACCTGCAGCCGCTATCTGCTAACTGAGCATAAACGGAGTTTAGCAGAAATCTCATATAAACAGCTTATGGGCTCCCACTGAAACATATGCGACTTATCTTGTGTCAAACAAGCCAGCTCAGAGCAATGTTTGGTGTAATGACAGGGTATCTGCTCCCCCAAAAGGCTTCTGACAGCTTCATCCTCGCCCCCATGAACCACTCAACCCAAACCTGGCTGTGTTCCATTGGCCCAGAGCGATCTGTGGATGACTATTTGGCTTGTTCTCTTTAAATATATGCACATCAGCAAATAAATAGCACCCCCATTTTTCTGTGGGTGCTTTTATCTCATTATACTGTTGCTATTATTTCTCTTTGTGTCGGAGAACCATGCATTATATCCCGAGTGATGAAAAGCTTTAGGCTCTTCACTGCAGTTTATTCTTTCAAAGGAGAAAAAAAAAAGAAAAAGTTCAGTTTGCTGGCTGTAATGTGGAAAAACTGAGGAGCACTTGGAATAATTGGGCAAAAAGGATAAACGGTGATTTCTTTTGAAGACTAATTTAGCTTTTTTACAATTTTTCAGAAACAAAAGCTGCATGGAGGCTGTGTCGCAGATTTTAAATCAAACCACCAAAAGCCAGATAAACAGAGAACATTAATGTGGAGCATGTTTTTTTTAAAAGAACAATAAAGGGTTGGGTAAAATAAAAATCCTGCCGTAGGCCTCGACAGCGACCATATTTCATATCGCCCAGCGCCAAAGGCGAAAGGTCATTAAGTTTTTTTTTTGCATGTGTTTGTTTGTGAGTACTGTTACCTAAATATCTCATTAATCTCTGAACAAATTTTAATGAAACATTCAAAAAGTAATCATTGGATGTTCTTCTACAGCTGATTAACGTTTGGAGTTAACCCAACTCAAGATGGCCATCAGGTGTCTGCCTCCTTCACAAATACACAGATGACGATAACTCAGTCGATTTCTCAAATAATGACCTAAAATTCGATGTGGTAGTAGCTGAGAGTGGTCCCAAGCACATATTCTGAGTGCGAAAAAATTGCACGAGAGCTGTGATTGAATTTTTGCCATTAACTATTCAAGTAGACTATGGCTGTCTGTTAGCAAAATATCTCATGAACCACTGAATGGATTTTAATAAAATTCTCTGAAAGTAATCATTGGATATACCTCTACAACGGATTAACATTTGGACTCAGTCTAATTCAAAATGGCCGCCACAAGTAATGGACCTCAGAAAACACACAAGAAGCTCTAACTCAGCCAGTTTTACAGATATAGAGCTAAAGTTTGGTGTGATAATTGCTGAGAGTCATTCATAACACATATTCCAAGCATCGCGCAGAATATGTTTTCATTTCTTAACATAAGAGGATCTCAGTCTAAAACTTTGACATGAAAGGTGGCGGACGATATGCATTCCTCGGGGTTAGGGTTAGGACTCAGAGGACTCGGAGATTTCTCAAAAACAGGCACACTGTGTGAAATGTGATGGGTTAAAAAAGAGCTACATAAAAAAATAAATAAAACCATGCCATGGCAATAGTTCACAGTATGTTTCAAGGTGAAAAATGTCATCACTAAACTATTTTAGGAAAGGAATCTTATTCATATTTTTCTACTGCTTGGCACTTGTTGGGCCGAAGTGGTGAAATATACCACAAGCCACAGGCCATGAAGCAGCTTCCCTCCTGAAACAAGTTTCATCACAACTCATCAGATCTTGTACACCTTCATACAAACTTGATGGTATCTGTCGGAGTTTTAGACTAAGATCATCTTATGAGAAATGATAGAGTTACAGCTGTTTTGGTCCAACCTTGTAAATGATGTTATGTGCAATCTTTGGACATTGTGAGATCTTCTGAGACGTGTTAGCGCTCAGAGTATGTGTTGTGAATGACTCAGTTACAATCATACTATATTTAGCTAAATTCAAAGGAACATTCTCTGAGTTATAGCCACTTTTGTGTTGGCTAATTTTGAATTTCTGTTCACTGTGGCTGAACATGATTGACTGCTAAGGCTGGCACTGTTTCATTGTGTGAACTATATTATGTTTGAGGATGAATCTCAGCTACTACCACATCAAGTTTTAGCTCAATTACTGTAAATATAACTGTGTTACAGCCATTTTTGGTCAATAAGCAGTGACAGCTACCCTAACTTGGATTTACTCCACAGTTAATCATCAGCTGTAACTGTACACCCAATGATTACTTTCTGAAAGTTTCATTGAACTTCATCCAGTGGTTCATGAGAAAGTCTGCTAAAAGACAAAAAGGGTCGACTCTAATTAAGATTAACATTTCAACCAAAGAGCTTATGCAATAAGAAGCACTTAGAGTTTGTGCTGTGACTGAGTCTCAGCTACAGCCACGCTAAATTTCAGCACAACATCTGTAAAATTGACTAAATTGTCACCATTTCTGCAGCTATCTTGAACTGAGTTGGCTCCTAAAGGTTATCAGTTGTAGGTGTGCATCCAATGATTATTTCATAAAAATTGTATTAGAATATGTCTAATGTTTCATGAGATATTTTGCTAACCTACAGATAGAATTGACTCCGAACAGGTAATGGCAAAATTTTAAACAAAGACCTTGCACAATCTGTGAACACTCAAAGGATGTGTTGGGGATCAGTCTCAGCAGCTACCACGTAAAGTTTTAGGCCAATATCTGTCAAACTGAACGAGCTTTAGTTAATTTTGTGTTTTTCAGGACACAGACCTACACAGTTGACTCCAGAAGTTAATGTCAAACAGATCTTGTGTGATCAAATAGTACTGAGTGTGTATTTGGGTCCTCAGATTGTTGGAAACCTGGATTTCATATTTATATTTGTCAGGATTTGGGGTTTTGTTTGGTTTTTTTCTTTGAGTTTCTTTTATTATTTAGTTGTCTGAGTTTTGTTTAGTCTTTGTTCTTGTTGTTTTTGTTTCTTGTCATTTTCCACTTGTCCTCAGTCAGCACTTGTTTGCCTGCCACACCCATCTCCACCTGTTCAGAATTATTATCACTCACCTGTGCCCACTTCCCATAAATATCCTCTGTCTTTAAAACCCGGTCATTTCCTCCACCTACTCGCTGGTTCATTGTTTGTCACATTGTCTTAGTTGTCTTGCTCTTTGCTTCGTTCTTTGGATTTAGTTTGTTTTGTATTGCTGCCTCGTCAGCTTTTTGTTTTTGTTTCTTTTATTTTTAATAAATTATTTTATTCTTGGATTTAAGATGAGTCTACACACTGGGTTTGCCGCAATCTCCGTTCAACCCGACAATATTAATCCCACCATTAAAACCCTTTTTGCTTAGATAATAACCTGACATTTTACCCATATATCAAAAGTGTTTTTCTTGTTTTTATTAGTTAAGAATATCATAAAGTGATCACTGACTGCTGGAGATGGGCACCAGCTCCCCACGACCCGGACAGGAGAAGCAGGTAAAGAAACTGGATGGATGATCACTGTCATTTACAATGTGGGGATGAAATGGTGAGTCATGCTTTTATTTCATCCTAACTGCAATTCCATTTTTTACCTGCCTCAGTAAGTCTCCTATGAATCGTCTGCAGCTCATCTAAAACGCAGCTGCCAAGCTTCTGACCAGAACCTGCAAGCCTTCTCATGTCCCACCTTTTACTGCTCTCTCAGTATGAGCTTCCTGTTCAGCGGAGACATCAGCTCAAGGTTTACAGCACCAAGGCATTCATGTAAATTACAAAAGCAACCGGTGTCTTCCACTCACCTTAGGACGGTTTGTCTGGCTGCTCTGTCTGAAACACCTTTCAGGCAGCATAAATCTTAGGTTTCGTCCTACTGTGCACATGTTGCATGAACACAAAGCTGCGATATACTTTTTTTCTGTTTTATTATCACTGGCATTCACTGTCATAACGGTCTTAAGAAGAACAACAGCTGTGTCCTTCCTTCCTGCTGGCCCGCAGAAGGACAGACAATACGTCAAATGATATGTCCAGACGGTCAAACCGCTCATTCTTCCTTCAACCTGAGATACTCTCGCTGTTTTAATTATTTCAGTTTTCCTCTGTGCTGCTTTGAATAGTATGCTATGCCTGATCTCCACCACTTAATTCGATATCTTTGTGTAAACGTGATTGAAACCCCAACTAAGGCTGTATTTCCTCTTCACAGTAAATGTTTAAGTGTCTCCACCTTACGGTCAGTCTATCTATTGGATGATTGTTTATTTTGTACCACATTCATTACAGAAGAGTAGAAAGCAGCAACGTCATGCAGAAAATGAAAAACATAGTTGGAGTTTAATAAAATGCAGAGTCCAACAAAATTTCAAAAGTTATCAGTTTTATCAGTTAACCCAACTTTAAGAATGCTAGTTAGCGTGCATCCATTTTCTTGTTCCGTTCAGGGTCGTGGGGGAGCTGGTTCCTGTCTCCAGCGGTCATTGTGCGAGAACTGAGATACACTGTTAGTATGCATGCTGTATATTAATGATTTTGATTAACTTATTGCAACTTCAACTCATGACAGACAGCTAAAATAATCAAATGAAGCAGTTTAATAAAGGAGAGTGTGATGACTGCAAGAATCGGCATATAGTCCATCAGGCCACTGGGTGGCATTGCTCATTCAGTCTGATGAACTTCAACCCACAAATACTGAAAGGTTTTATAAATAACACTGGTAATTATTGATTATTGACAGGTTGTTTTATTTGAAGCTAATTTCTTAGCAGAACACATCAGGAGTTTCATTCCCCTCCTGTGGAGGGGTTGTTTTCGTCCAAAAGTGGGCGGAGCATCACGCAGAGGCTGATATAAACTCCTAATAAACAAAGAAAGAAAATGAAACGTGTTTTGAGTGTACTGGGGGGAAAAAATCATTGTTTAGAAATCACTTTTACTTTAAATAAAGTGGATTTACCCCAATCAGCTTTTATAAAAACACAACCCCAGAGTGGGCCCAGCGACATCTCCATCACAGTAACCCATGTTTACTGACAGTAGTGTTTAATTGTGAGGTACAGAACAACTGGCACAAAAAAATAGACAAGACAAAGTTACACCACATATTTATTTATTATTTTACCAGTCTGCAAAAAAAAATACAATAACATACTGTATATTTTTTGTGGTTGTTAAAGTCTACAGACCATTCTCTTGCTTTAATTTATGTACATTTTTAATTGGATCATTTTTAACTTAGATAGTTTATTATTATTATTATTATTATTATTATTATTATTATTATTATTATTATTATTATTATTATTATTATTATTATTATTATTATTTAATCAATGTTATGAACATTTGGTTCCAGTCTATCAAGCCTACAGCATAATCATCAGGACATAAAAACAAGCAATCAGCTGATTATTTTAAATTTATTTAAAGATTTTTGTTGTTTTCTCCTCAAACCAGAACACCAGATATCCCACCTCCTGCCAAAAATTCACCATTGTGGGCTATAAGTCCCACCACTGCTGTGTCATCCACAAACTTCACAGTCCAGTTGCTCAGCAGTCTGTGAGTATTGTGCACAGCAGGGGGCTCGGGACACACCCCTGGGGGAAGCCAGCCAAGATGACATGACATGGGTTCATGACTGACTGTGGCCGGTGTGTCAAAAAGTCCAGGATCCAGTTAAAGAGGGATAATGTTAGTGCAGTCAGCTGGAATTTGTTGGCCAGAGTCTGAGGGATGACTGAATTAAAGACCAAACTAAACTTCAGGAAGAATATCCGGACGTAAGAATCCTCTCTCTCCAGATGGGTGAGAGCTGACCGATGGTAGAACATCTGGTGTAGAACGGTTCCTCCCATAGGTGTGCTGGTGTGGCTCCACATTGATGTCAGTTTTGCTCAAAACGTGGGTCATGATCAGCCGCTCAGTATATTTCCTGACCACTGGGGTGAGAGCTATACCAGGGGAAAGGCATTCATGCTTTTTGCTGCTGGGTTTTTAGGAGCTCTGGACAGATGGAAGATGTCTGCTGCTGTTTGCGCGTGCAAATAATCACAGAAACGTAATAAACGATTGATGGCAGAGTAAAGGCTTAAAAAGTAGCGTTCGCTTAAACTGCTGTAAAATGTTTGAGACAGGAGCTGTTTTGAGGTGGAAGCAATCCATTTTGGTCTTATCTTTTTATGATGTAGCCTTCCTTTTTTATTATTGTTTGTTAATACACAAAACCAACTTTTCCTTTCTGTTTGGCCCGAGCCTTTTCCAGTTTACACTAGATGCAGTGAACACATCCAGTTTATCTCAGGGAATGTACCTTTATCTGCCTTAAAATGATTAGTTCCTGCTTACTTATAGTTTGTAATCATTTCCTATAGATCTGGATCCACAGTTGTTGCTTCAGCGATGTCGTGTAAAGCACTGCAGCATCGATAAGAGCTGCTAAAAAGAGTTTTTAATGCTTACCATGAATGGATTTTTGTAAATAACTGAGCTTATTAAGAAGCAGTTCACAGTGAAAGGTGAAACCAGCACTAATCAAATCCATTTCCAATCCTCTGAACACAGACATACTGTATGTCAGAGTAAACTGTCCTGCAGAAGGACCGGATAATGGTTAACTTACACTTCAAAATAAAAGCACTGGGGAAAAAAATCTAACAAGTTCATTTGTTTAACCATCCTTAACAAACATTAGAACTAAGTAAGTTCCATTCATTCCTTATGTTTGCTGTTTAAACAAAGAATAATGGATTTCTCAGGTCTTTTGTCAATTTCATACAGAAGCTAGAGAAAGATTAACAATAATAAAAGCACAAACAGGTTGAAGACATTCTGTACAGCAGATAAAAGAAAAACAAAAATGTCAAAAACCACACACCACCTGACAGATCCATCAACTTCTCTTTGTTTCATTCACTATATGTGTACTTTTTGACCAGCAGGGTTTTAAGAATTACATTTTCTTGCAAAAATACTGTGGAAAACTTGAACTCCCGTCAAACTGTCTCTGCAGGGAATGTTTGCTAGGTGCGAATAAAACAATTTGGGGGGAATGGAGATTTTGCCGCGGACTGCTGGTAACAGAAAAACGGTTCCATGTGTAAGCGCAACATTGGTTCACCCCTTGAGTTTGGTGCCTTTTCATCAGCTTAGAAGTATCCGTTTGTTTTTATCAAACAAACGTGACAGTGAAAGGACTGGAACTAGGAATAAACTGTAATAATAATGAGTGAAAAGAAAACAGGAAAACAAGCAAAACAAGAAAGTGTCAGAAAGCCTGGATAATTATTGTCATTCCAGAAGATGACAAGAAAGACTGGGTCCTTAGAAACAAAATATAAAGAAATGAAGGCTGGCTTGAGGCATTTGCACAAGAAAATGCTCATATATAACAAATTAGTTATGTACATTTTATTAAATATTCATTTTGAATTGAAAAAACATGAAGACTGTAATGATGAGCTGGTCTCTGCGCCCAGCCTCAGTTTACTGCTGGGTGACAGCAACCTGAGAAAAAAAATAAAAACATGTTGCATTTCCTGTTTTATCACAACCGCCAAAAACAGCAGCGCTAAAACGAGCCCATTCGACGAGTTTTTTAACGTTTCTCTAAGCGCATCGACGCCAAGGCAAGTTGTGTTTTCTTTTTGCTTCGGGTTGACAAAGAGTCCTTTTTAACACTGCACAAAAAACATGTTTGACCTCATCTTTATATCGTGTGCCAGTCTGCTCCCTTTATTTGGAGCGAGATAAGTCATTGTTGGAGGAGACAGAGCGCCAAAGCCAGAAGCAAAAATGCAGCATGAGCCAACAGAAAGCTGACCTGTCCACAGGACGGAAACTGATGTGAGCGGAGACGCCTGCTCTGAGGTTTTTAGAGTACGGATGTGATAACTGGTTGTATAGACATGATGTCTGTACACTGTTGGTACGTCTATGTTAATGTGTTTTTCTTTCTTTTAAATGTGTAGTGAAGTGAAGTGAAGTTTATTTATATAGCACTTTTCAGCAACAAAGCGATTCAAAGTGCTTTACAACACAGAAACAACAATCAGGTACATAATCAAATACAGAAAACAAAAAAAAGTCAATCATGTGTAATCTAAATGAAATATAGGATAATCATGAAACTAAACATATCTAAACATGAGCTAAGACAGTCGATATAGTAGCTAAAATAATCTAAATGAAATCATAAGCAAATATAGAGATACAGAAGTAAAAACATCAAACATGTATAATCTAAATGAAATATAGGATAACCTAAATGAAATCATGTAACTAAACATATCTAAGATGTAGATGTGAGTGAGTGAGTCTGTGGTGAAGCTTTGGGAGGATGGATGTTATGATCTGGTTCTACAGAGGTCGTATGTGAGTTTTTGCCTTGTATAGCTGATTATGTTTTATATTTGCTGAAGCATTTTTTTTTTTTTTTAGAATTGTATCCGCTGGGCCGGGGACTACAGGTGGAAATTAGCACTTAGAGCTACAGTATAACCTGATACAGTGCATCTCCCTTCTTGTGGGTAATGTGTACTGTATATTGTCCCTGTTTTAAATAAACAAATCAGTAAACAAAGAAGATAAAAGAATAAGGGTTAATAAAGTTAGACAGTAGAGAACTTATAGGTGATTTGATTGAAGTGTACAAATTAACGAGAGGTTTAGAGCCAGTTTATTTATAAGCGTTTCTTTGAAGAAGAAGCTGCACTGGATTCAGAGGTAAAAAGATGAGGGTTAAATGTTATTAGTTTAGTCACAGAGTATGTTCTAACACCTGATGCTAACACTTTTAAAACTAAATATGATGCTTATTACAACACTGCCATTTGGTTTGATCTGTTATATTATATTTGTTGATATTTATGTACTAGTTTTAATTGTATTTTATATAGCAATGCCTACTTTGTATGCTTGTTTCTATTCAAATAAAGGAAGTGTGAATTTTAAGGTATGAATTTACTGACTACTCTTAAGATTTTTTCCTTAAGAACAACTGGATAAACTTTAAGGAAATAATCATTGCTTAAATTTTGTTTAAATTTTGCCATTAACGTTTTGGAGTCAGCTACGTCTGTTAGCAAAATATCTCATGAACTTGTGGATAGAATTTGTTTTGAAACTTTAAGAAAATATTTACTGGATGTACATCTACAACTGATCATCCACTGAAGTAAACCCAGTTCAAGATGTCCTCCGCAGCCAATAGATCTTGCAAAATGCAAAAATGACTATGACACAGTCAATTTTACTGCTATTGTACTAAAGTTTGATGTAGTAATAGCTGAGAATAATTCACAACTTATACTCCCAAAAGCTACTTGTTGCGCAAGATTTCTACTTAAAACTTTACCATTAACTCTTGGAGTAAGCCCTGTTTGTCTGTTTGCAAAATATCTCCAGAACCATCAGATGAGTTTTTATAAAAGGCTTAGAATGTAACATTCGGATGTGCATCTACAAATGATTAACTTTTAGAGTCAATTCTCTTCAAGATGGCCGACACAGCTAACTTACACTAGCCAACACAAAAATGCCTATAACTCAGTCGATTTTACAGCTATTGAGCTAAAAATTAATTTATTAGTAGCTGAAAGTCATTCACAACAGGCACTCTGAGCTCGGTCCCTTCTCACCTGTAAGAGGGCCGTGCTAAAGTTTGTGATGGAGCGCCCTTTTATTTTGAAGTTCCCGACCGGAAGCGCCCCGCCGCAGTCCGCGGTGATTGACAGCCGGCGGAGTCTGGAGGGAGGCAGAGAGTTGGACGGACGGCGGAGGAACGGGAGGATAGCCGGGCGCTACCGAGTGTCACAGGGATGTACAGTAAACACAGGCAGAAAAATGCCCACATCTCCCCGGCAACATGCGGACGGCTGCTCGCGCTGCTCTGGCTCGTGCTGCTGAACGGCCCGCTGGTTCGAGCCCGCGGAGAAACCGGAGAACAAGGTAAAAAAAAATTAAAATTATTCAAATGATATTAAAAATATAAACAAAAAGAGAGCGGACACGCCGGGAAACTGACGCCCTCTGACAGCTGACTTTGTTAAACCGGGTTTAAAGTGGGCCATTTTAATAAAACTTTAGTTCAGGGCTGAAGCGGACGGCGTGTTTTTAATGACGGCAAACTTTTCCAAAGTGAGCGGACCAAGTTCTCCTTTTAGACCCGCACTTTGGGTTCATTCTCGGGACGAACACGACCCACGAGACCTCGGGGGGGTTTAATTATCTGCTTATCGAGGGGGTGAAGCCGGAATATTACAGTAATAAGCAGCGAACAGGAGCGAGGACCCCAGCCTTCATGCCCGGTTCCTCCCTCCGCCGGGGTTAAAAAGGAACAAGACAAAGAAAGTTCAGGCTTTAAAGCGCAACATCAAGTCCTTTAGGATTGGACTGAAAAAAGTCATATTTATTTAAAATAAAAAAGAAGATGTTTTTTCTCCTGTGAAGTGAGGCGTCATCCCGCTGTGTGTGGATGGATCTGTAGACATGTGGCCGCTTTGCTCTGCGTAAAAGAGCGGAATTCAGACAGGAGTGCGTCGGATCAGAAAACCCTTCTTTTCCCTTTTACCCGAACCGAACCGAACCGGCTCGCTCGCTTCGCCAGGAGGCCATAAAAGGCAGAGTTGACGCGCAGACCAGAAGTGAGGGAGTCATCCGGAGGAGGCTGCAGATCCCAGATCAGACCCTGCTGGGATTTCGGAGAAACCGACTCAAATGTGTGCGTGTTTATCCAGCGCCTCATCCTGCCCAGCCACACACACACACACAGCTGCTCCAAAACCAGCCTCAAACTGTGGCCCTCATCAGGCTTTTTTTTGTGACCAAAAAAACAATAAAGTTTGATCAAACTGGACACATTTGGCACCACTGGAGGAACACCCTGATCGGACAAACACTACAGGAGCTATAAGTTAGGAGATGTTTAACCTCTCCCAAGAAAACTATCACTTCAAAGTTGAGGCGAATGTAGAGAAGATCCTAAAGAGCAACTTATCGAGTGAGCAGACAAACTTTTTACTCCCCTTACATGGAATGGGCAGTGGTTTTAGGTGGAACTGATCGCTGATCGCATGCACATTCTCTCGTTTGCTGCTGGAGATAATGGAGTTATAGTGGGGCTCCTTTTATTTGTTGCTCCAAATCTGCCCTTCTTCTTCTTCTTGTTTCTGATGCCCACGCTTTATGGCGTTGTCGAATTGGCTACGCCTAAAACTGTACCAGATTACCAAACTGAGCAGTAATACAGCAAAAAGTGCTTCAGTTCAACAGAGCGGTCAGGGCCTAAAAAACGAAAAGAAAGAAACCGTTCTGACCGATACAGAATCAAAGTTAATTTAACATCACGCCTTATTTCATGGCTAGCACATAAAATGGAGCGTAAAACTATGATAATCGTGTGATATAGGAGTGCTGAGTGGTACACCTTGAAACTGTTGTGTCATAGACCTTTACATCACCGCCACTTTTTGTAGAAATATTTATTTGCGTTAGCATCAGCAGCGATGAGCGGTAACACATCCTGTGTGGCCTGGGGCCACTTCCAACAGGAACGTCCTAATGTTTCTGATGAAATAATCATCATAAGATTTGCACAAGGTACTATGAAATTCTGAAGAATGGAGTTGTTGTTGTTGTTATTAACCCATCAGTAAAGTCTGAGTGGGTTGCTGTCCTCTCAGACAGCTCTAGCCTTCAAACTTTCATGTAAACTCTATTAGTTAAACCTTTACCTTGTACTTCATGTTGGTTCATGTGTTTGCATGTACTACTCAGAACATCCTGCAGGCTTGGACATTCGGAGATTGGAGCTATTATAAACGCTGCACTCCAGACAGACCTAAACTCTCATTTCTTCAGATGGAAAGAGCGAACTGGTGGTGATGAGCAGGGATTTTTCAAGATAAGAAGTCTAGTTAAAATGAGCAAATTTGAAGAACTCATGCGACTGTCATAACCGTCTTTACACACACACACACACGCGCGCGCACACACACATGCACCTGGTGGTGACTCGCCAAGTTGTTTCCTTGTGCTTGTCCAGTTGGGTTGTTTTTTTTTTTTGACACAACACCAGACATACACTCCCCTTCTTAAAAAGAGAAAGAAAAAAACAAAACTTGGAGTGTCCACAGCATCTGTTTCTGCCATTGTAGTTTATTTTGAAAGGATTATAAAGTGGACCCCATGGTCATGGGTGAGCTTGGCTTTACTTTACATCCTCCTCCATGTTAATCCATTTGAACCAGTGAAAAAGAAGATGTCCCCATATCGCTAAGGGTCTTCGATAATGAATGTTTTTAGTTTTCAAGCTGAGTGTTTTTCTTCATTGAAACTGAATAGGGCATACAAATAAACGTTCTTCACTGTTAATATTGTTTGCGGTGGCCATCTTGGATTTTGCCGTGGCAACCCAACTTTTGATAGCGACCATACTTATTTGTGAACTCATCCACACACCAAAATGGAAGTCGGCACGGTGCTTATTTTTCAAGTTGTCCAGCTCACAAGGTCACGGACAGATGGACGGACGGGATGTGAGCAGCATGGATCGCTGCAGGCAGGTCTTAAGTTTGGAGCCGTGGACTGGGTGGACGGGACCAGGGGAGCAAGATGGGATGACTATTTGAAGAAAAATCAAATAATAAGAATGGTTTTGCTTAAATCTATACGTCTTCAAACTTTTCCAGAGAACCTCACATTAAAAAAAAAGGCTGGACTATCCCTTTAAAAAACACAGAGGGGAATTTGAGTGAACCTTCAGACGCAGTCCCAAAATAAACCCCGGCTCTGTGTGGCGAGTTGTGCTAATTGTTTGGCTGTGGTCAGTGTTGCCTCACTGTCATTAATGCTGCAGAGCAGCTGAAACATGCTGCGTAGTTTGGAGCTGCTGCCCGAGCCTCTTTAATGACGGACAGAGTACAGTCCGACTTCACAACTGATGTTCTCAAAAAAAGGAAAAAAAAAACAAAAAACCTCGCTCTTAAAAAAACAGCAGACGCTCAGTAATTTGAGCGGAGACACGCCAGCAACCTTGTAACGCTTGTAAAATGCAAAACATTCGGTGTGGAGGAGGCGCTGCTGTTCTGTTTTGACATGATCAATAATTTAAGAAATTTGAGCCGAGGAATGTCTTAGAAATGTCACCCAGAGCTCTGGAAGAAGGGATGGGGTTTTTTCACCATTATGTTTATTACCCAAAAAGGAGAAGGTGGAGGATATTATTTTTGCCCATGTTTGTGTATCTGTGTGTGTGTGTTACTAAAATAACTCATGAATCACTGCATGAATTATGAATAAATCTCCCAGAAACTAATCACTGGATGTACATCTACAACAGGGCTGCCACTGTCTACTCTTTTTAGCTTGATTAATCCATGGTCCAACTTTTCGAATAATCGATTAAAGCTGCAGTTGGTAACTTTTATAAAAGTGTTTTTTTTTTTACACATTTCTTAAAACTGTCACTATGTCCTGACAGTAGAATATGAGACAGATAATCTGTGAGAAAAAAAAAAAAATCAAGCTCTTCTGGCTCCTCCCACTGGTCTTGCTGCCATTTGCAGAAATACACCGCTCCTGGTCAGAAACAACCAATCAGAGTGTGTAATGTTTTTAAAATTTTAACTTAGCCCATATTGCTCACATCATATATAAATTGTATGTCAGGATTTGGGTAGTTGGGTTATTTTTTGAGTTAGGTTTATTGTTTCTGTATCTCTGCCTTTTCCTGGTTTACCCTGTGTTTAGTTTTAGTTGGGTTCTTTAGTTGTTTAGTTTAGTTGTATTGGGTTTTATTTTCTCGTGTGTTTCCATAGCTTTATTTTGAGTCTTGTGATTTATGTGTTTTGTCCTTTCCCTGCTGTGTAGTCTGCTCCCGGTGCCCTCCGTTCCTTGTGCCGCCCCTCACTCTCCGTCAGCAGCTTCGATGTCAGTCGGCCTCAGCCGCCCACACCTGTTCCTTGGTGCTAATCAGTTCACCTGTGTCCACTTCCCAATCACCCTCTGCCTTTAAAACCCGCTCATCTTCTTCTCAAGCCCACGGGTTCATTGGTTGTTGTCATGCTCAGTCTGGGTTCCTCGTGTTCCCAGCTTTACCCTTTCTTGTGAGTTTTTTGTTATATAGTCTTTGCCGCCACGTCAGCCCTTTTGATTTTGTCTCTTTTCTTTAAATAAATTAGTTTTACTTTGGAGCTCCTCAGTATTGTCTGCATTTTGGGTCCAAATCCTCCAATCCTCGTGACATTGTATTAAGCAGTTTCATATATTGTGTATGAAATTGTCTGATTTTAAGTTTTATCCATTAAGCTATTGCCGTTATTTACACAATTAAATGTGCTTCCAATGGACAGGAGTCAAATAGAAACAGTAAAGCAGCAGAATAACACACACACAGGTGTTGTGTCCACCTCTGTTCCCCGACCTGAGTATAGAGGATTTTCAGCCTGGGGGCTTTCTCTGCTTCATCAAACAAAAAAAGAGGCCAAAAAGAAATGGTGATCTTTTCCTTCAGTATTTTACTTAAACTACGCCTAAAACAAAACAGAATAGGAGGAAAAACAAGAACAAAGCTGGTGGGGGGGTGGAATCAGACGCAACACCATTCTGGCACAGCATTATCGATCGCAGGCCCAGATTCTGCTCTAAAAGTTTCCTCAAACACTTATTCACTTAAAATTGTAGCAGCAGATAACCTGTCGAAGCTCATAGAGTCATTTAGCAGCTTTAAAATACTTGCGGTGGTTTTGTTTTTCCTGTCAGCTCCTCTGTCTGTGCAGCGTTCTCGTCTAAGAACAGAAACCCTTGCAGAGTGTTTAAAAACCCATCCTTTTGGAGTACTTCAAGCTCGCTGAAGTACTGTATTTAAGACCTCATAGCCTTTGAAAACATGACCCGGCTCATTAAACGCTGTGGGAGCCGCCAACGGTTTTATCTGCAGGATAGTTTAAAAAGCCAAGCTGAAGCTCAGACATACTAGTGTTGAAAACATTTAGGAAATTAAAAGAGAAGTTCCTAAAAATGTCTTGTGTCGACTAAAAATGCTGACGTCAGCGAATTTACACAAATCAGCAACTTCGATTTTGTCGGCTATTTGCAGCCCCCCCCTAATCTACAACTGATTAATCTGGAGACGATCCCATTCAAGATGGTCGCCACAGCTAAGCAACCTTAGAAAACACAAAAATGACTAAAACACAGTCAGTTTGACAGATATTGAGCTCAAATTTGGTGTGGCTGTGGATGAAAGTGAGCGTGATCCCAACAGATCACACAGGATCTTTGTTTAACATCTGTTTGTTAACTGTTTAGAGTCTGTCTGTTAGCAAAATATATAAATCACTAGGGCTAATAATCATTATTTTAGTAGTTGACTAACAGGTCAAAATTCTTTTGATTAGTCGCTCAGTCGGTGAATATTGAAATTTATATCTGCTTCCCACTGGTGCATCGCCAGTTCGTTTATTATAGGGCTGCCGCCACTGACTGTTTTTATTTTGATTAATCTATCGACTATTTTAACAATCAATCTATTAAGCTAAACGACTGATTTTCCTCCAAACATTACTACTTCATTTTAGTTCATTTTATTTTTCAGCAGCCAACCTTGGCATTTACAGTATATTACAAAACAAAATGGAAACGAGGACGTGCAAATTAAAGTACAACATTTAGGTTTAAAGCATCAACTTCAATAAATAAAGTAAAACTATGATTATTTGTGTATTTAAAAAATAAAAAGCCTGAATATTCAGCATGTTGTACGGATGTTATTGGGAGGAACTGAGGCAGAAATCCTTATTGTGCAGGATGTCAGTCGCCTGGTTTGATCTTCAGAAAGAGGAGAGAAACAAATACAGCTAATTAAAATGTAATAATAGAGACTGGATCATTCGGATGTTTCTTTATCTTTACACTTTTCACTTGTCACATATGGATTGCATTATTAATTAAATGTATAATATACTGTATGAACCTGTCTGATTTAAATGTTATTGATTTAGCTGTTATTAACTGCTTCAGGTGTCGTATCAGGATCAGATGTTTCCACTCCTCAGTACAGTAGATTTCCAGCCGTCAAGATGTGTTTCTTCTGCTACAACTGACAAAAAAAGAGATCAAGATCTTCTCTTTGAGCATTTTACTAAAAATACCACTGCTTCAAACAACAAAAGAAGACGTATCAAAGTTTGCGGAGGAATGCAGTTTGACATGACACCGGTTAAAAACAGCATTAACAAACCCAGATTCTAGTCTAAAAGTTTCCTCAGTCATTTATTCTTTTGAAAATGTAGCAGACAAACAACCTGTCTAACTTCATAAAGTGCATTTAGCAACCTCAGAAACTTATGTTTTATTTACCTTTTTTTAAATCGAGGAAAAGTGTCAAGAAAGTTGAGTCAAGGAAAGGTGCAGAAGCTTCAGACAAACATTTTATTGTCAGCTAGGTTAAAGTACTCTCATACTCTCATACTTTCGCCCCCCTCGGCCTTTGGAAATGTTTTATAACTGCTGTCATCTCACCACTGTTGCAGCCGATGACTTAGGTTTATCCGCCATGACAGTTTGGATAAGGATACATACAATGTACAAAGATGCAGCACTCTCGAAAAGCCAAAATAAGAGGGGCAATCCATGTTCCTCTTTACAAATTCTCGAAAATGAAACTGTTTTTAAAGTAAACCCTTTTTATTCGCCAGCAGCAGTGTTATAGAAGATGAGCGAAAACCTACTTGATCAAAATAAGTTGCTTTCCCTGCTGGTTTCTGCCCACAAAATGCAGCACTGAAAAGATATTATAAGCAAAAACATACTATTTGTTTTTTAAAAGTCTATCCCCCGTCATACACATTTGTATTTGTTGCAAATATTTGATATAATTACCTCATTATCTTTGTCTCCATAATTATCTCAATCATGTTAATTTACCTGTTTGAAAACAGCAGGGTGAGGCTGACTGAAACATTTTAATGTTTTTTTCCAACATTTAGTAGAGATTTACCGTGAGAGAAGTTCCTGCTGCCATATGTGGCAAGGCAGGGTCACGGGAGCTGGTGCCCATCTCTAGGGGTCAACAGGCGGTGAGAGGTCACCAGTGCATCACACAGTCAACACAGAAACAAACTAGAAACACTCAGAAAGCCCAAACTTCAACTGAGGCCACAGTGTGGTTAAAAAATAGTGATCATAATCTGGATCAGCAACAAAATGTAATCCATTGTTTTTTGTGACAACTCCAGCATTTCCTGAAAATTTCCTACAAATCTGTTGATTGGTTTTTACCTGATCTTTGCTAACAGACAAACAAACAAACCAACGGACACAACTGAAAACAGAACTTCCTTTAACAAAGGGGTTACCTGTGATCTTGACCTTTGACCCCATGAACCTTGAAATAAACAGGCATCATCCTTGCGCAGGTTGACATTCCTACATTACACTGCTGCAGAGTTAGAGCACTAGGTCAGCTGAGATGTTGACCTTTGACCTCATGACCTTGAAATCAATCACGATGACCCTTGACCTAAGAGTTGTCCAACTGTGCAGTTTAATTTTCCTTTGTTACAATTGTTGCACCGTTGGGGCACAAGGTCATCTGTGATGTTGACCTTTGACCCTGTCACCTTGAAATCAGCAGTGATCACCCTTGACTCATGAGGTGTCCAGCTGTGGAGTTTAGCATTCCTGTTACACAGCTGCAGAGTTAGAGCACAGGCTGAGCTGTGACCTTGAACTTTGATCAGATCACCACCAAAATCTAATCCCTTGTTCCTTGTAGCATTTTTGGTGTTTTCTGAAAATTTCATGAAAATCTGTTTAGAACGTTTTGAGTCATCTTGTTCACAGACAGACAGATGCTACAGAAAACAAAACCGCCTTGGCTGAGGTAACAAAGACAAACACTCATTCAGGCTCATGGCTAGGATCTAGAACCTAGAATTGAACATGCAGGATTCTGGACCGTCAGAGAAAACCCACACATGACCTGTGAGAACATGCCGACTCCACACTTAGAACTTCCTTGCTGCGAGACTACAGCTTCGTACTTTTTTACTTGGAACATCCATTTTAAAGAAGTTACAAACATTCTTAGAGGAAACATTTGCTATTCTAAAGCTTAAAAAGTACCTTTGTAGGCTAGCCCCAAAAAGACTTGTTAAAAATGCAAAATAACTGGACTTCTTTTCTATAGTTGGACACGTTTGACGTTGATTTCAAAGCTTCAAACTGCACGAGATGCTGTTTCATTTTGCTTTGCTCTTTGGATTTGCCATGTCCTGGGTGACTGAGGGTCTACATATCCGTGGGTTAGACGTTCAGAGGCGTCCGCTGGCCTGCTGTGGAAGGTGTGAGCATGTCAGTGTCGGGTGTGAGCTGGGCCGGTCCGAAAAGCATCGTAAACTTTTTCATTTTAAATTTGTGCTGATTTTAAACTTCACAAAGTCTGAACGAGGATTCGCTTTGGTGTTGTCTTGGGAGAAAAGTTATCTGGCAAGGCAACATTTTAACGGCGTGATCCAGTGGCGGTGTTGAGCGTAGTAATAGGATCCATTAAAAACACATTTCAGTCTCATTCCTCATCTGCTCTCGCTAACCTTCTTGTATGATTCTCTGAGCATGACCTGTTTTATGGACTGCAGAGGTTTTAATGGCTCAATGTATGCTGAGATAAAAACAAGGCTCACATAACTCATTCTTCTCTATATGTATATAAATACAGGATATATGTGAACGTATAAAAATGGTCAACTTTATCTTCTGTGAAGTGCAACAAGAAAGCTGCGTACAAACTGACAGGAAGAAAACAGCCTTGGCCTTTGTCCACACCACTCTGGATATATTGAAAAAAACAAATATTTTCCTCTGTGTTTGCGCCTGCTGTCCACACACAAATTGAGGTTTTGGTGAGTTTTTTTTCGAAACGCTTCCCAATGTGGAGTTTTTTTTTTTTTTTTTCTAAACTCCATCTGTGTGTGGACAGGAGATGAGGAGGTTTTCAGAGTAGCAGGCTTTTTGTGCACAGTCGCACAATCACTTTGCACTCTAGAAATAAAAAAACAAACAGTTTTTTCTGTCTGTATGGCTTCATCCGGATCCTGTCAAACTTTGATTGTGTGCTGAAATGCTTCATAACCGAGGGGTAATCGTAACAAAGAAAAACAAACAAACAAAAACAAGCTAAAGGTGATTTGGAAAAATCTTTAGCCAAGCTAATCATGTTCATTTTCTGTATTTTGATATGCCTCTGATGTTATTCTTGCCACCTAGTCACTTGACGTGAGTATTTCAGTATATTCATTAAATTGAGTTGACTGAAAAAATAGACAAAAAAAAAACAATTGTTAAAATATCTGGGATAGTGTAGGTGAGTGTTGTACTTAAAACAAAAATTAAACAATCTAATAACCTAAAATGGCAGCAGTTCATGAGGGCATAAATGTGTATTTAAATGTAGAGGTTATATGATGTATGTCGGTGGTGTCAAATCCTGGTCCTCGAGGGCCACCATCCTGCATGTTTTTGTTGTTCCTCTGCTTCAACACACCTGATTTAAATGAATAGGTGATTAACAGGCCTATGTAGAGCCTGAAGACCTGCTGAAGGGGTAATTCAACCATTGAATCAGGTGTGTTGGAGCAGGGAAACAACAAAAACATGCAGGAGAGCGGCCCTCAAGGACCAGGATTGGAGACCACTGATGTATGTGGAAGGTGGAAGGAGATAACTAAGTCTTTAACATGAGGTATAATGGAAAGAGAGCCTTGGATGAACACATTATGTAAGAAAAACAAAATGAAAATGTAGAAGCAGAGGGTGAAAAACTAACTCCTGTAATGATGCCTTCCTTCAGGACTGAAGCAGGTGAGTGGCAGTCAGATCTTTCTATTACAGTCTATTTCTTTCTGCGAAGTGTAAGTACCTCTGTAAAAGCAGGCCCCGATGTGGTGGCATTTTGACAAAAGGGTGGCTAGTATTAGAGGTCCGTTCTGAATATGGCTCTCCTTCAAAAATATCTGGATCCTTTAAGCTCTGACAAATGTCAAATCACTTTTTACTGTACAGTCTTCGACTGCTTTGCCCAAATTCAGATTTTAATAAGGAGAGGTAGTTACACACACACACACACACACACACACACACACACACACACACACACACACATCACATGCTGCTTAAAGGTGCTCGGCTGCAGAAACTCACATGGGTAAGAGCGAAGCAGAGCTGCACACTTATTCCTTAACAAAAGGACTGATTTATTTCACGTTTCAATCCAAAGCGGATCTACGTCAGGTCGAATAGTTTCGACAAAGTGAACACGCCCGTAAAAACTCTCTCAGAGAGCTGACAAGCTTCAGGTGGGGTGAACTGTTAATCCATATAATAAAATACATATAATAAATGAAGACACCTGTACATGGTGTTTACATACACACCCTAAATCACATTTGTCAAATTCAAGGCCCGCGGGCCAGATCCGGCCCTCTGTAACATTTCATCTATCCCCCAAGATAACGTTTAGATTTCATCAGATCTGGCCCTCTAGTCTGGGACAGATCGAGTCTCTGATTCTTATTTTGCTTAAAAAATTGAGCCTAATTAGTGGAGTTTTCTCTTGACGGTGACTTAGAAGCCAACAATATATAGTTTTAATTTATGTATGATCAGGTTTTTGTTGATGGCTTTTTAAAAAAAATCTGTTTTAATGTTAAAAAATTCATTTAAAAGCTGGGTGAGGTGTATGAAATGACTGCTAATGATGTGCTTTTTGAAGTTTGATCTATTTGTCTGTGTTCATTAAAGTCTGTTTGCTCTAAATTCTGTATAATCTGTAACTGGGAAAAGGTCATTGATATTTCTATGTGAGTGATTTAACATAATACATCTAAAACCAAGGTTAATTTATGTAATTTTTAACAAATATTGATTGTGATTAGGACCAAATTTTTTATTTCAGCCCCCTTGTGTCACTGGGTTAGGCACCCCTGCCCTAAATGGAAATGTCTGATTTTGTAGTCTTGGTTGAGACCTCTTGGAGTGAGGGTCTGTAGGAAAAAAATAAAACCTCAGTCCTTGAATCTACAGTTTGTTTAGAGCTCCTCCTCATCTTGGAGCTCTAACATGCTCAGTACCAATAAATATGTCAGTGAGGCAACTGCATGGTCGACCGCTTTGAAATGTTTCGCTGATGTGTAATCCTGTTCTGCTCTTCTAACATAACATATTCTTTGAACAGCTGATGGCTCCTCTTACTCCTGTAACTCTCCCTGTGGTGGGACGGTCACATGTGGTACATTTTATGTGTAAAATTACACCAAGGACATGAACCACACTGACAGTTTCCAGGTGGAGGGTTTAGGAGTGGGCTGTTTGAAGGGGATCAAATCAGATCTTAACATTTGTCGCAGGTTTTTTTTTTGGTCCTTTCTGAATAACTCTATTCTGTGGCACCGGATCAGAGCTCAGAATGTGCTTCTGGATCATTTTCAAAAACTATTTCCTAGAGCTTGATATTTTAAATAACACGTTGGGCTCGGAAATGTTCGTTTTATTGAATTTTTAAACATTTTACATAAACAGCAATGAACAAGCCCCACCCGCCTCAGCAACCTACCAGCTACAAACTAATCAAAGACGAACAAGAGAAAAAAGGTTGAGAGGTTTCATCAGCCTCCTGGCCAGCAAAGTTGTGAATGCAATTAAGTTGGAGAAAGAGCAAGTGAATTAGGCTGTACTCCAAACAAAGCAGGTGAAGTATTAGGAGCAATATCCTCTCTTGTTACATTAGACAATGTAAGAAAAACTTCAGACCAGAATCTCTTCATGTAGCTCTGAAACATGTGAGGAATCTGCTGAGGCCTGTTGGCTCCGTTCACACAGAGGGAACTCTGTGTCAAATGGTTTTATGAGCCTGGCTTTGGTGTCGTGAGCTCAGTGAATCTAACATTGTGTGAAAGATTAAAGATCTGTGGACCCTCTTTAAAACCTCATCTGAAATCAACATACAGTTCTGAACAGAGTGGCAGGATTTGCAAGGTTAAAAATATGTAAATATATGGAAGAAATCCCTCCTCTCAGTGAGGGGAGAGGCTGCAGAAACACTTTAAAATCAGAGGTTAGGAATTCTGGGGATGAGCTGCAGACATAATGTCGAGCTTGGAGGTATTTGAAAAAAAAAAAGTATTTTAGGGAGAGAAAACTTATTTATTAGATGTTGAAAAGAAGCAAAAGTAGAATCAACATACAAATCTCTCCAGGTTTTTATACCTAACCGAGCCCATATAGAGAAAGAGTTATCCAATAAGGATAAAGGAAAAATATGATTCTCTGTGAGCGGCGCTCCAGCGGAGTATTTGCAGCCAAAATGGCGTCTAAATTAAACCCATATTTTAATCCAGGCGGCTACTATCACATTCTTAGTGTAACTAGAAGTAGAGGAGTGAAGAGGTGAGTAGAGGAAGGCTTTCAATGCTGCCAGAGGAGCAGAATCTGCTTCCATAACCACCCATGATGGGAGGAATTCATTCTCCTCAGACTGAACCCATAAATTCAGATTTTCTTTATATTAGTTGTCCTGTAGTTGTAGAAGAGGTTAGGTAGAACCATTCCACCAGAGCTTTGGGCCTCTGTAAGACTCGATGGTGCAGCCTGGGTGGTAGACTCAGTTTATAAACCATAAGGAAAGAAAGCTAAAGGGAAAAAAATTGTAATAAATATAAGAAGTGTGGGAAGATGTTAATTTTGTCAACATTAGTTCTAGAGGATGCAGAGGCACCATCACTTGAAATCTTGTTTAGTTTGTGTAAGACATGACAGACAAAAGCTGAAATGGATATGTCGAATGGTAAATTATTGAGCTTATGCTCTTTTGCCTCTCTGTTAACAGCAAATACCTGTCTTTTGTCAAGATTAAATTTATATACAGAATTTTTACAGACTGCACCTAGAAGTGGAAGGGCAGCAGGGACAGAGGATGACAGGTCAGACAGGAGTAACAGAAGGTCCTCAGCATACAGAGACACCTTCAACCCCACACTGTTTCTAGATATGTCAGATATATCAGGATGAGACTGGAAACACGGGACACAGGCTTCATTACAATGACAAGTAAACAAGGACTTAATGGACATCACTGCCTTGTAGAAGGATGTAAGTGAAAATATTCAGAGTTTGTCCCATTTGTTCCGACAGCTGCTTGAGGGGCTGCATATAATAATCTTACCCATGAGATAAAATGTTCCCCAAATCCAAATTCTGCCAAAATAGAAAACAGATAATCCCTGTTTGCTTTGTCAAATGCTTTTTCAGCATCCAGTGCAATTAAAGCCCCATGGAGAGTAGTTGTGGAGGGGTTGTAAACCACATTAAATACTTTCTGGAGATTAAACAAGTGTCTAATGCAGATAAACTCAGTCTGATCTAGGGATATTGGACGGTGTATTATTTGAGTTTTTCTTTTTGCCACGAGGCAGTCTTCATGTGTTACATTATCAGTTCTGTCACTGGCTTCTTTAATCTAACAATAATTATACCCTCTGTTCTCTTTGTTTCAAAAATATAGTGAAAATTTAGTGTTTTGTAATTTGTGTGCTTATCTGTGAACTCACACTAAAAGTCTTTTTGTGAATGTTTTTTTGGGTTTTTTGTCTAGCATTTTTTGAAAATTGTACCTCTGAGCAATGATAGATTCTTTTGAGTAAAGATTTTGTGGATGAACACCTCAGCCCACCTGGAGCTTGTTAGCTTACTGAGAGAGCTTTTTATGGGCGGGCTCAGTTTGACCTGACGAAGATCCAGTTTAGATCAAAATGTTGTTAAATGCTGAGAAATAAATGTGTGGCTCCCCATCGTTCGTTCTCAAATTGACGTTTCAGCCATCATTTTTGACAGCTTCAGAAAACACTTGGTGCTGTTCAAAACAATGGGAAAAGTCACAAAGAAGATTGATTTGATTTATTGATGTGATTAGATTGGTTTCTTTTGAAAATCGAATGGTTTGACGATTCCGACCCACTGCTTCTGTGTTTGATAATTTCACATCACAATGACGTACCGCAGAGACGTGCTGCGTTACAAGTGTGATGTAAATGTTACGAAGTTTGTTCCGGTAAATCTGTTATCCTGACATATCTTTTAAAAGTATGGAGGTGAATGCACAGACATGTTGGAGATACACCAGGTTGCTTACATCTCAAAAGAAAGTGGAAGTGCTACTAAAGCCAGCCTTTTAGCTAGGATAGTCCCGCTTTGTAGGTTAATGTGAACCTGAAGGATTTCTGACCTCTCATCATACAGGTTCCTTTTTGACCATTTTTACTTTTCTTTAATCTCTGTCATGTCTTCTGAAAGGTTTAAAAAGCCATCTGAACTTCTGGGACCCTTTTTGCTCTCGGGATTTGATGAACCCTGTGCTCAGCAGTTTCCCCTCCAGTCTTTGCCCACTACACGGCCCATTTACCTGGTTCTGAGGGCAGCCTGCCCAGCGCCTGGGCTCCATATGCTTTGCGAGGCAAGGCCCGGTCTCTGAGCCCAGAGGAAGCTGTCTGGGATGATTTGCGATCTCTTATAGGCTCTTATTTCTACAGGACAGAAGGGTGCTGGTATGGGCTGTAAGCAGGCCCTGGCTGTTTATGCTATTGGCTGCTAATGCTATCAGTTTGTGTTATTGATTGCTTCAACAGAACAAAGTGTTCTTCAGCAACATTTGAAGTTTGTATCAACTAAAAGAGGTGCCTTTCCAAGGAAATCTGCTAGCTGAGTGTGTCCCATCACTTTTTTGTGTAGCTATTTTTAAAAAACCCATTAGTCCCATTGTGGAGTGGTTCTAAAGACCTATGTGTTTGCTTTCACTGTTTGGGGAACATTGTGCAACAATTTGCAGACTTATGCTACGTTACACTCACCAGTAAAAATAAGAATACTGGCAGACTCTAGATGGAGCTGCGTGTTGAGGGAGTACATGTTCAAAAAGGAGCAAAACGGACCTCTTCCATGGGAGGAGTTTCAGATGGGAACGTTGTTTTGTGAATAAATAAAAGTTTTTTTTATGTCTACACAAGTTTTAAGAGCCCCTAAGTCGTCTTTTATAAAACTGGTTTCCAGAGTAAGACAATCTTCGTCTGGACAGCCTAAACTCAACCTTTTGAAAATGGTGATGTCATAGACCCACCTCCTGCCTAACCTACGACCTTAAGCGTGTCAGTAAGAACAACAACAACAAATCACTAGCTTGTATTTGTGTTGCAGATGACAGTTACTGAACGACTGCAGAACCCTAAGGTACTGTTTTACGTCAACGAAGAGATAAGACTGATGAGCAATAAGATTGTCTTAAATAGAGCAGAGCAAAAAAACCCTTTTGTTAAACCGAATAATCCAAGGTGAAAAAGTTTATTTTCATCATTTTGTTGAACTGTCAACACTACGAAAGTAAATGTTGCAGGAAAACATCAACAATGTTCCTCGTCAGTCCACTAGGAGGATTCCATTTTTGCTCCTGTATTCTTCATCCACCTTTTTTTGCCTTCACTTTACAGTTTGGAGATGATGCTCCACGTCTTTGTTACTGTTTCAGGTGTATTCTTGTGGCAGCGTTACAGCGACCACATACAGGCCTGCCGTAGTTACTGCAGCACTGTTAGGTTGTTTTCCACGTGGATGAAAACGTGTGGAAATGGTGGCGTTGTTCACGAGGAGGTTTGTAGAAACAGCGAATAAAAAGAGGGGCTTCAGATATGAGCTACCAGGAGAGATAACGCCGTACGGCTGGTCTGGGGATGCGTCAGAGTTTCCTGGAAGGATCTGGAGTTGGAGGCTGGAGAGAGAGAGCTTTAATGATTGCCCTTCAGACTGCTGCTCCTGCAACCCAAGTGTTAAAAAATGAATGAATGAATGTGTCATCCATCGAAGATATGTTTTGACAACGTATTTCTCACAAGATGCTTTTGTCAGATGACTTTTTGTTAGTAAGGCAGACTATTGAGACGTGTTTATAGTATTTGGCTTTCTGCGCTGTCACTGTTGCCCCCTTTCAATAAAATAATAAATTTAATAAACTTGGGGGTGATTCTAACAAAACACAAGTGTTTGTGAAGTGCATGTACTCGAACATCTTGATAAATATTTCTGATTTATGACTGAATAATGTCCCTGGTGTTGCTTTCAATAGAAGGATCCCAGTGAGCTCACATGCACACCAGACATGGAGTCAGCTTAGAGCTGAGTTTCTCCCCTGAGGCTTTAATGTTGTGGATGTGACCCCTCCCTTATGGAGGCATGAATGCTTTGATTATATCTCCTTCCTGGAGGAAGAGCAAAGGGACTTGACAGGCACTGGTGATGTAGCTCAGCTCAGAGAGTCGCTTTCTTGCATCTGGTTTGGTGTCGTCATGAGCGTGAGTCATTCAGCCATGACCCCCCTTCCTCCTGCTGCGCACAAACAGTCGCTTTAAATCAGCTTTGACTTTTATTGATAAAGCCCGTCAGATCACATCAGAAAAAAACTCTTTATGCACTTTACATTGAGAGAAACTCTTTTTTTCTCCCCCTTAGGGAACGTTGCAGAGAAAAATTAAAGGCCTAGCATTCCTTGAAGGAATGCATATCGCCCACTGCCTTTCACGCTGGAGTTGTAGCCTTAGATCATCTTATGGTGAGAAATGCTAGAGTGTTAGCCCGTTTGGTCAAACCTTCAAAAGAACATTATGTGCACTTTCATGCAATACTGGGAGATGTGTTGTAAATGACTCTCAGCTGCTACCACATCAAAATTTAGCTCGATATCTGGAAAACTGGCAGTTATAGTCATTGTTGTATTTTCTACCACCAGTTGACTGTTGTAGCCATCTTGAATAGGGCTGACTCCAAAAGTTAATCAGTTGTAGACATACCACCAATGATTACTGTCTGCCAGTTTCATTAAAATTTGTCCCGTCTTTCATGAGATAGTTTGCTAACAAACAAAAGGGTTTATACCACAGTTATTGCTGCCGTTTTAGGAAAATATCTTTTGAAATGAGTAGATTTACAACAACACGTTGTTGTGAATGACTCTCAGCTACAACCACACCAAATTTGAGCTCAGTATCTGTAGGATTGACTGAATTAGAGCCATTTTTGTGTTTTCTAGGGTCAGTTGGCTGTGACGGCTATCTTGAATTGGGTTGGCTACAAAAGGTAATCAGTAGTAGATGTACATCCTGTCATTGCCTTCTGAGAGTTTTACTAAAATTTGTCTAGCGGTTTATGAGATATTTTGCTAACAGACAGACAGAATTAACTCCAAACAGGCAAATTTTAACAAAGATCTTGCACAATCAGTCTCAACTACTTCCACGCCAGATTTTAGATTTTATTTGTTATTTGAGTTAAAGCCATTTTTTAGTGTTTTTTAACATCAGTTGGCTGTTTCAGCCATCTTGAATTGACTAAAAAGGTTAATCAGTTGTGGATGTACAACCAATGATTTGCTTTTTGCCAGGTTTATTTAAATTTGGTCTGTTGTTCCTGAGGTATTTTGCTAACGCACATACAGACAATAACATCGCCTGCCTTTAGTCAGCAGGCGATAATTAATGGTGATCGTCTTGCGAGCGCATTTTTCAGCTTTCAGTCCACGCTTGCTTCCTCACTTCACAATTTCCCACAATCTGGAGCGATCGCATCCATTCATCACACTCAGAGGAAACCAAACACAGATTCATTAACTGGGCCAGAGATGAACTAATAACGCTTCAGCTCCATCACTTCGCTCATGTCGTGTCCTTAGAAACACTGTTACTCTTTAATTCTACTTCACTTTTTGGTTATCTGACAAAATAATCAATCGAATTAATTGAAAATGCTAAAATGAAGCTAAGTACTTGTTCATCCTCACCTGCAGCTTTTCTAACTGCATCAAATGATCATTCAGATAGAAATGTTCTCATGTGGACCTCATTGTCATATTTATTGCTTGCTGCCAAAGGTAAAAGGGCAATAATGTTTTTGCTTTTCTGTGTTTGTTTGTCTGTACTGTTAAAAAAACATCTCGTGAATAACAGGATGGATTTTAATGAAACTTCCAGGAAATATTCATTGGAAAGTCTGTCTGTTTGCAAAATATCCCACGAACCACTGGATGGATTTTAATGAAACATTCTGCGTTCTGCTCATGCAGTTTTGCCTGAAATATTACCCAGATAAATACTAATGTCAGCAGTAAAGTGTTATCGAGTAACTCAGAACGCAGCACCGTCTTCCTGTACTTACTTTTAGTACTACTGCCTCAGACGCATGTGACCAGTGAGCAGACTGAACTTTCTCGCCCGGTTTGTAGTGTTACGTTTTGGTCCGCCTTGAGTTCGCTCGCAGCTTTCTCTGTGTGAAACCAAACCCAACCACAGGAAAAAGCTGCGAGTTGACAAACTCATCAGCAGATTCAGACCAGAGTAAACAAACTGTAAGTGTGAAAAAGCCCTTAATCACATATTCCACATACACTGCAGTAGTTCAAATATGGTGGAGATGTAGCTGAACATTAAAGAAGTAGTATCAATAGTATCTTATCAGCCATGAGGTCAGTCATAAAGCAGGGAGTGTGAAGAAGAGGGCAGAAGTCTTCCTCCAGGCTGGGGGAAAGCTGGATTTATACTCCATGCGACGTGTAGAGAGCTGCTGTCTCTGACGTAGTTGCAAGACGAAAACGCCGTCATTTGGTTCTCGTAGGAGGTTTGCCTCAGTTATTGTGTAATTGTCCAGAAATGTGAAGTGGAGGTGGTTAATGTGGCCACGCTGCTCCGTGAGCTGTGGCCGCGGTCACTCTGCGAATATTAGCTGCTGGGAGCTAACATTAGCTTCTGTGACATCTAATATTCACTAATATTCACAGTGTGACCACTAATCTCTCCTGGGCACAGGCCGGCATTCTGTGTGTGGGTGCTGCTGAACGGACGGGTTGCTCTTAAATCAGATGTTGTTCTCCTCCTCCTCTATCAACTCTGTGATTGGCATAGAGTTGTAACAACACGAATCATAACGATTTCTAAGCTATGAGGTCAATGTGTTTCTGTAGGCATCCCATAATGGAGCACTGAGGGTGAATGACTTCCTGGGATGGAGGGGTTCTGTTGGAGTATAAACTGTCCTCGTGGAAATGACCGTCTGTCTGCTATGTCAGAGAGAGCAGATTTCTTAACTTCTCATGGGAGTATAAATCCAGCCTAATGGCGAGCCAAATTGAGGCCCTTTTATTTTTGTTTTTCAGGATAATAAAACAAGTTTTTCTTAAAAACCGCGTACTTGTGCGAAGGAATGCTACATTGGTTAATATTTAACCTCTTGCATAGCACGGTTTGTTGAGTTTGTTGCTGTTTTCTCAACTGAAAAGCGTCCATGTTACTACACAAATGTATGTGTGCGAAGCATAGCTACATGCCAATGTTGCTGAGGCTGCTGTCGTATCAGTCCATCTAGTCAGTCCAAAAGTTTGCTCAACTCCCAGCGGACTGAGTTGTTTTATAAGCCTGAAAAACAAACAAACAAAAAAAAATGCACTCATTTGGTTAGCCATTAGCCTAGCCTGAGCCAAGACTTTTGCCTCTTTTTTATGCTGATGGTGCTGAAGTGGCTGAATGTATCAGCCCACCTGATTAGCTCCTCCTTCATTACCTTGTTTAGAGCGACTAAACTCTTACAGTTGAGCACGGCAAACCCATTGTGCAGACTCATGGTTGTATAAAAATAAAACTGATTTATTTAGTAAAGAAAACAAGAAAGCAAAGAGCTGCCGTGGCAACAATATGAAATAACAAAAACATACTACAAAAAGGTGAGGAGCAAAAACATAAGAAGCAAAAACGTAGCGTGGACCAAAAACACAGGGTCACAGGAGGAACAAAGAATGGAGGGTGAGTGGGAAATGGGTTCCAGCTGGGAGAACATGACGAGCGACAGGTGAGGTGGGCGTGGCAGGCAGGCCGGAGAACAACAGAACTGAGGGGGCAGGTGAACAGTGACACAGGAAACACAGGAGAAAACTGAAACACCAAGACAACCAGAACACCATCGTGACAGGAGACATAGAAAACCAAACTACACAAGAACTTAAATGCAGAATAAACAAGAAATAAAACAGAATTACAAAACAATGAACCTAATGCAAAATAAACTCCAAACTGTCTCGACCATCGTGTGTCGTCATACAGTCGTGCGTAACAGAAATGTTGGCCATGTTAGCTGCCCAGAGGTAGAGAGAGTAAAGAAGGGAAAAGAAGAAACATGTTTTTAGGTTAGAATCAGGTGTTGAGTTAGAACGATAAGGTTGCTTGTTTATCTCTGATAGAAATTTAAACCTGTAAGCTTGTATTTCTGGTTTTCAGTCACTGCAATTATCATTTCTCTGTCAGAAATGTGGTACTTGGAGAGCTTAGTATTTTCTGAGGTGGTATTTTCTCTGTTTTATGGTATGGTTATCAAATACTTTTCCTGTTTTTGCTTGATTGTCACCAGCTTACCTCAACCAGGGGTTCCCCTCGCTCTGAGTGACAGCTGTGCCATATTACTTTGTGGAAGGACGAGTGGAAGCCGGATTTTTAGTTGCAACTGATCAAGCTCTCGGGTATTGGTCGAATGTTTTGCCTGATAGAATTGGACCGTGTTGCAATGTCTCAGCCACACTTTAACAGTGGCTCTCAGCGAGCTTGGTTTGAGGGCAGGTGATTGGAGGCATGAACAATCAGCAGCGGAGAGAGAGGGAGCCTCTTTCCCTCTGAGAACACTCTGGCTGATGTATCACACCCCTTCACTACTGTGAAATGTCTTGGAAAGAAGACTGATAGTAAGAAGTCTCCCTCGCTGAGCGCCTCATTGACACTGGGACGAGCTCAGAAACACTTGGGCGTAGAGAGGGAGTGATAAAGAGTGAAGTGAAGAGACCTAGTCTGTGGGGACTTGTGGAAATGAGAGATAGAGGCTGTTCAGATGGTGACTGGGTTGCAGCGGCACTCCCAACACTTGGGATGGAGAGCACTAGCCCATCACTGCCTGCTCAGTATCACCCGCTGCTGAAAGGCGAAGGCAGACAAAAATGTTTTTACCCGTTTGTTTGTTTGTGTGTCTGTCTGATAGCAAAGTATCTCATGAGCCACTGGATGAATTTTAATGAAACATGCAGAAAGTAACCAACAGAGGCAGGTCAAAAACTGATTACCTTTTGTAGTCGAGATGTCCGCCACAACCTATCTACCTTAAAATCACAAAAATGGCTACACAGATAATCAGTTAAAATATGGCGTGGTAGTAGCTGAAACCTACACCCAACCTATATTCCAAACATTAACAGATTGCACAAGGTCTGTATCTAAAACCTTGCTGTTAATATCTTGTGAACAACTGGACAAATTTATTCTAAACTAGTTTTTGACTAAGATCATTTTTGTGTTGGTTCATGTTGATTAGCTGTGGCAGGAACTTTGAACTGGATCAACTCCAAAGGGTTATTAGCTGTAGTCGTACATCCAACAATTGTTCTCTAAAAGTTTCATTCAAATCTGTCTGCGAACAGACAGCCAAAGTTGACTCCAAACAGTTAATGGTAAATTTTAGACAAAGCTCCTACGCAATCTGTTGGTGCTCAGAATATGTGTTTAGGTTCAATCTCTGCATCTATCACACCAAACTTTAGGTCAATATCTGTAAAGTTGACTGAGTTAGAGCCATTCTTGTGTTTTCTTTCGGGGCAGATGGCCGTGACAGCCATCTGTAACATAGTTGACTCCAAAAATAGAATTGGTTGTAGATGTATAGTGAATTAACACTTTCTCTTCACACACTTACACACGTGGGAAAAAACAAATATTGCTCGCCTGTTGCCTATCGGTGGCAGGTTTTATCAGGTGAACAAATCAGCCCTTAGCCCATCCCCTCACCCCCGCCAAAAAAAACAAAGAAAAAAACAAGGTGGCTGGGAAACGACTTAGTGCTTTACCATCAGCTACTTACCTTGTGGTAGTGCTGGCTACATGCTACTACCAGGTGATGGTGGGAAAAAAATACATCCGCTTATCAATACAACAATTATAGTAATTATTCAAATTCTTGATGAGGCTACGTTTATTTGAAAACTGCCCATCTTGAAACCCAGGGCTGCACGATATATTGTAAACTGATCATCATCACAATATCAGAGTGTACTATATCAATATCACAAAGTATTGCAGTAAATCGCAGACTCACATCAGATGCCAATATTATATTTGTCATTCAGATGGCTCTCCACTATCCTGATTGGCCACAACTGATTTGTAGAATGTAGCTGAAATGCTAAAGCAACATTAAAAAGTGTTGTTAGAGTTGTGATGACAGTAGAAAAAAGAAAGAAGTGAGGAAAATGTGGCTTTATTGCAACTCATATTGTCATTGCAGTGTTTAAAAATAATAATGCAATCTCACGTATTCCTAAAACTGCATCCCTGCTGGAAACTACACTCATAGACAGTATAGAACATTAGAACAACACAGACAACATCCATTCTGGTTTATAAAGATGTTCTGCTCAATGTCAAGCTTGACTGTATTACATCACCTTTCAAAAACTGTCCCAGATTCACAGTCCTAATAGTTTTAGAAAAAAAATACTATTCTAAAACTAATAGGCACTTTTGTTTTTGTTTGTGAAACAGGCTCACAAGCAAAAAGAAACTTTTTAAAAATAATTTACAGTATGTGCAGTAACTGCCTTTATCTTCTTGTTCTTCTTGTTCACTGAATTAGAACACTGAATGGAACCTTTCCTTGGCGTTGTAATTAACCAAACGATTGCCTCAAACAACCTCAGAGTTTCATGTTATGCTATAATGAAGTCTCGTCGTTTTGCATGCTTCCAAACGTGTATCTACTCGGGTCTTCTTTCTTTCCCTGTAAAAGCACACTTCCTCATTTTACTGAGACTGCCTCAAAGTCCCGATACATTTGGAATTTTCCTTGCTCCAGACACAAAATGAATATCATTCTTTATCATGAATTTTTTATGAAGCGCGAGTTAGAGATGGAGTGCTTTTTTAATAAGATGTTCTGTAAAGTGAATGCGGGGGCAATGCTCCGTGGAATAGTTAAACAATCATTCTGCTTCTGAAGAAGAACACTGCTTTGGGAAAAGGCCATAACTCAATAGTACAGTAGAATATTCCGCAAGCAGTACTTAAAGACGTTGAGAGCATAAGTGATGTACTCCGGGAACTACTGATTTATGTGGTGCTTTTATACTTTGATGTGAGCTTGAACTGTGCTATGGAAACTAAAGAGACAAATGTAATGTGAATACCCCCCCCCAAAAAAAAACAACAATCTGTGTATTAGAATAATTTGTCCAAAATAAGTAGACATATTGAGCTGTTGTGAGTATTTTGAAAGAGCGCTGTAGAGAATTTAAAAATCCAATCTTGTTATCTACTACCCAAATTAACCTGATCATCTGAGTAGCTTGGAAAAGATATCTTGTATGTTAAATGTAGAGGCCATTTTGGGATGAGCAAACCTGAAGCAACAGGAAAGTGTTGTTATTTAAACCATTGATCAGTTGCTCTAAGGCTTGACTGAAAATAGTTTCTTGACTTATTCATGTTTTAAGATTATAAGATTATATACACTTTTTTGTAGTAAAAGCCTATTATAAGCCATTGCATCAAAGTATCTGATTTTGATTTTGAGTATTTTTAGCTCTTTGCCTTTGCGTAAAAGATCGTTTTTTTTCAAGGCCTAAGGAAGTTAAACCAAGTCCATAATTAATTTGTTTAGTGCAGTTCTCTAGCATTTATTATGGATAGGCGTTTCAAGCAAAAATACCCTTAAAGTTCATCTTTAATTATTTGATTAGTTTTCAAATAAAGCCCCACCGCCCCTTTGTCTAGTAAACATTAAAACACTTCTTTGCATTTACCATTTATGACATTGCAGCCAACTATTAATGTTTGATCTTTGCTTCAACAAATGTAACATAATAAATCAACTCGGTGTGCCAGAGTTCTCGTGTTTCTGGGAAACTGGTTCCAGGCCAGATTTGACTTTTTCTTTCTGTCTCACTTTTCTACAAACTTGCCGCCGCCATCTCCATCATCCCCAGAACTTTCTCAAGTGGGTTATTGTCTGTTCAGAGTAAATCTGGCGCTGCGTGGCAGGGAAAGGTGTTGAGCGGGGCTGATGCAAACCACTGAATCGGCTGTATTACAGAGGAGTTAGACCCGTCATTATGAAAAGTGTGTGTTGTCAGAAAGAGTCCGAGGATAGATGGTGACAGGGCAGATGGGTTTGAATCAGCTGAATAACACAGCTGATTGGTCCTCTCCATTGAATTGATCCACTTTATTGCTTCCTTTTTTCCCTCCTGCCGATCCCAGTCCACTCTCTCCATTTCTCAGGAAGATAAAGTATGTGCCATAACATCCTTCCTTCCTTTGCCCACCCATTCTCCACTGTGTTCCTTGTTCGATCTTTCGGCCGCTGGAGTATCTGACAGATATAGATGCCTCTTATTGTGTTTTTTTAGCCCCCCTGCACCCAGAAGTGATAGTTGGTTGGCAAGTGCTGGGAGGGAGCGCAAATCCTCCAACTTTTATCTCTTCATGCTTTCAGAGGTTTTTGCTTTTAACCTTTTTTTGGATTTCTGAGGCTCCCACAAAGTCTACAGAGAAAAAGGGAAGTGTGAAATAAAATATAGACAGTGTAAGAGGTGTGTGAACAAATATGAACTGGAATAGATTTATAAATGATCAAAATATTAAACTAGGAGGTTTTTGGTCAAATAAAATGTTTTGGTAATTTGTGTAATGTGATAAAATTTGTTTTAGACCTGTCTGCAGAAAAACGTAATTACATTTTTCTTGTATTATAGCCACATTCAGACTATTGTATCTGCCCTTTCAGCTTATTTAATGCCTTCCAGACGTAGGCAGTACATTTATAATCAGATTTAGATCCAATGAGTCAGAACAAATCAGTGACAGAAAATGTATCTCTCAGGGGGTCCGGCTTATGTCTCCCTTCCCTGACTCAGCTGTGTTGTTTCTCATAGTTTTGTTTCCATATTTATTTTTATTAAAATGTCTTAGCAGCCTACATCTTAGCTGTTGAAGCATGGACTATACAGGGCAAAGTTCCAAGACATAGCTGCGTAAAGGTTTAGCACGCAGCTAGAATGGAAATGTGCATGTAGTCCCTTTGTTCTCAGGCTGTGAGACTCAAGTATTTTTCAACCACTTACAAGTTAAATAACAAGCTAATTGACCACCGTAAACTAGACTGGGATGCAGTGTGAAAAAGCAGAGAGGGACAAAAAGATGAGTGGTTGAAGCACATTAGGACGTTGGTTCTAAATGGAAACTAGTTGAAACAAAAATGCGATGGAGGATATGGATGTTTAACCGATGTGCTAGGAGCTACACAAGCAGCCAATGAATTCTTATCTGGACCCGGATCAATTGCTAACCCTCAATATAATAGTTGATGATGGAGAGTCTCATCCTTTCCAACCTCTAATGTCTGTTAAATCTATTATTAGCCTACCGTACACATTTCTGCAGAGATGAGGCCACAATGACAGACTCCAGATTTTTGTCTCATTTGTTGGTTTTGGTTGTTTTAAACACTCATCTAAACTAACTAAAGACCTAGTAATCCTTAAAGGAATGCACGTCACCAACTGATTTCCAAGCCAGAGTTTTAGCCTAAGATCACTGTATGTGGAGAAATGATGGATTTGTAGCCATTTTGGACAAAACCTTGAAAGAACATTGTGTGTCATCTGATGCAAGATGCTGCACTCAGGTTATGTGTTGATAATGACTCTCATCTACAACCACACCAAGTCTTAGCTCAATATTTGTAAAATTGGCTGAGTTATAGTAATTTTTGGGTCAGTTGGCTGTGGCAGCCATCTTGAATAGGGCTGGCTCGAAATAGTAATCACTTGTAGATACACATCTAATGATTCATTCCTGAAGGTTTTATTCAAATCTGTCCAGTAGTTCATGAGGTATTTTGCGAACAGACAAAAATAACTGACTTCAAACAGTTAAAGGCAACATTTTACACAAAAATCCTGAACAATTTGTTAGTGCGCTGTATATATGTTGGGGATCACTCTCAGCCACTACCACACCAAAGTTTAGGTCAGTATCTGTAAAACTGACTGAATTATAGTCATTTGTGTACTTTTAAAGCTTAGATGGCTTTGGCAGCCATTTTGAATTGAGTTGACTCCCAAAGTTCATCAGTTGTAGATGTGCATCTAATGATTACTGACTCCAAGTTTCAGTAAAATTAGTATTGAGGTTTATGAGATATTTTGTTAACAGACCAAACATACACACACAGACAAGAGCAAAAACATTCTTCTTGTCACACGTCGCTGGAACGCGAGGGAGGTGAAGATACGGTGAAATGTAAAATTCTCTGACATCTTGAGAAGATTCCAAACCCACACAAAAAGCTTCAAAACACTGAAGAGATTTGAGCTTCGGCTCCATATACAAACCGCTCACTGTATCTGAACAAAGCTCCCTTTTCGTCTGTTATTAAAGCACTTATAAAACTTCAGTGGGTTTCAATGAATGTTGCAATCAACCTTTTTCTGTAAACCCAAGTGGAGCCTGTGGGCATTTCTGCTCTCTGAGCTATCAGCTGAGGTGACGACTGTGGGAGGATTTTTGATGACTTTGGGAGCTGAAGTGCACTCGGAAATGTAAAATTTCAGCTAATTTTATGCAGATAGCACATGTTTTTACATTCCACAGAAAACATGGATAATTAAAGTCCTAGTATGTCAGAGTTTTAGATTAGGACCAGCTTGTGATGAGAAAGGACATTTATAGTTTTGGTCAAATCTTGTAAATAATGGACATTTCGAACACTTGAAGTATGTGTTCTGAATGACTCTCAGCTACTACCACACCAAGTTTCAGCTCAGTGTCAGTAAAATTGACTGAGTTCTGGTTATTTTTGTGTTTGCTAAGGTTGCTTAATTTAATTAACTTCAAAAATAATCAGTTATTGACGTACGTCCAGTGATTACTTTCTGAGAGTTTCAGTAACAACTTATCATTGGTTCATGAGATATTTTGCGAACACAATAGACCAGTGAATACACATGCACAAAAAAAGTTCAATAATTTTGTGTCGATTTAAGTTAACTGTTTTCACCATTCAACCACTTTTAGGTTCACAAGGGATGCTAGATTCTCATCTAGTTTAGTAACGCAAATATTTTTCAATCAGTTGTCTATCAGCCAAAGGAGCCATTAAAACAAATTGATTTGAAGTTGCAGTAAGTTAATGTTAAAGGTTTTTACTCACAACGTGAGCTCATGTATGGCTTAACATTCAAAAACCAAAATTTTTGACTTTAAAAGATTCCACTGAACAACACTGAAGTCACTTTGTTTTCTCTTTACCCAGTAAACATTTAAAGGCAGCTTCATATCCTTTCTTTGATTCAGTAAGAAATCACTTTGTATGTCATGACTCTGTCTCCTGCCACACCCACATTGCCATGCCACAACCTCATCACAGCAATCGTTTACACCTGTTGCCACTAGTATAAAGGCTCTCCCCTTCCTTTCAGTCTCTGCCAGATTATTGAAAGGTTCACCCGGTAAATATCCAGAAATTCTTAGTTCCATGCCTGTCTTGTGTTTGACCCTTCGCCTGCTCCTCGACTCTCGCCTCTTGCCTGCTCCCCATTGGAGACCATCTCGGATTCTGACCTCGGATAAACGACCCTCGCTCTGTTCTCTGGCTCTGGCTTTCTGGATTACCCCTATTGGATTTTGTCGCAGTTCTCTGACTACCCGGTTTTGACCTCCTGCCTGTTCCTGGACTCCTCTGTTGACTTAGTGCTCACTCTGAGCTCAACTCCCGCTCCCCGCTCCCAGTGCTCGACTCTCTTACCTGCTCTGGCCTGGGTTCGGCTGCACTACGTGAGTGCAATCTCCACTTCCGTTTTAACCAATAAAAGGTTAAACCTTTGTTTTTGTTTGACTCCGTCTAAGCCCTTTTGTGACATTGTACTGTCGGGTTGAGTGGAGATTGCAACGAACCCAATGTGCAGAGTCATTGTGGAGTCCAGGAAATAAAATAATTTATTTTAAAATAAAAAGAACAAAAACAAAAAGCTGACGAGGCGGCAAAAACAACGCAAACTAAATCCAAAAACGTAGCAAGAGAGAGAGAAAGCGACAAACTAACCAGCGAGAAAACGACCAGGTTTTAAAAGCAGAGGGTAATTAGGTGAAGTGGGCACAGGTAAGTGATTACTAACGGAGCAGGTGGAGATGGACGTGGCAAGTAAACAAGTGAAACAGAGGACAAGTGAATAATGACAGGATGCAAAAACAAAACAAGAAGACAACCAATTGACAAAATAAAAGAAACAATAAACCCAAATTGAAACATGAACCAAAAACATGAAGACATAACCCCAAATCCTGATATGTACTAGGTTCATTTTCATTTCAACTTTTGAAAACAGTGTTAATGAGAAGTAAAGAAAAATTTACTTTCAGCCTGAGGACTCTGTTGGTCTAATATTTGATCACATCTCTCCACCATACAACATATGGGAAGGTACTTGTGACCTTAGAGACGAGCCACCACTTATAAAGATAGCCTAGTCATCTTTGAAGTGATGTTCTGTCTAATAGTACTCAATTTAGTACCTTATCAGCCGTGACATCAGTCATAGAGTGCGGCGATGGCTAGCCGAACGAGAGGAACAATTGATCAATATTTGACAGATTATCACTTCAAAGTTAACTAGACTGTCCCTTTAATTTAACCTCAGAAATACTCAGCAATAACTTGCACCATGATGTCTTTGACCTATCTGACATGCACATCAGCAAAATTAAGCACAATGTCAGTCCTGAAACCACCTGCTTTATCCTTCTAATGAGCCTCAAACATCTAGTATCGTGTAGACACTTACTCAAACAAAACAATAGGTTATTTCAAGTAATGGCCAGGATTAGGCTGGATTTATGCACTCTCTAACCTGCGTGGAGGGGAGCTCAGCTAGTATTGCGAGCCCACTTTCCAATCATTAGATACAATGCTCCATTTTGCATTTAATTCAGTCGGCAGTGGCTGAGCAGTTTCTATGAGGCTGTTCAGATTTGTTGATACGAATCTGTGCAAATTTGTTTCAGGTTATTTGGCTGTGAGGTGCTCTGACACCTCTGTTCACACTCGGTGGTGAATTGTGTACCCCAAAAAGTTTTCCAATTGGATGTCAAATACCCGCTCTCTGCATCATTAGGTCCGATGAAGTTTCTGCAGTAACACATCTGAACATCTGAACTATTATTATTATTTTGACAATAACGCAGATCAGAGCCATTTCAGACGCTTTTTTTTTTGTAGTTATTTCTTGTTGAGCTCAAATATAGAAACAAATGTACATATACAAAGATTACTGACTTCACAGAGCTCAGTGTCAGAGCAAAGACTGAAGACTTTAGCCTGTAAAACTCCACGATGACCTGACAGGCGTCAGCTGTTGTCTACATCTTCACTGTGAATTTAACATCAATGTTGGCGTTAATTAGATGAATATAATGCGACATAAAGCTGCTCAGACGGTTGTCCTCTGATTGACAGGGAACATTTCATCTTACAGCGACCACAGCGGGTCCAAAAACAATCAGAGCAAACTTTAAACTAAAGACAAAGTCACCCACGCAACGCCCTGTAATCCACTTTAATTAATAAAATCCTGACAAAACGGACACTGCTTTCGGGAAGGATTTTGATGAATGGTTTATTAAAACCTTTAGCTGAAACCCTACCCCCACCCCCTCTGAGACATCCACTTTGCTATGCATGTGTTGTCACTTCATTTCAGTGGGAGGTCCTACAGCTTGACTCAGGATGGATGCACTTTGAGCGAGTTCAGACCTGTATTTGAAACTATTCGATCACAATCGGATAGCTAAAACAACAAGTCTGAACAGCCTCTATGACCAAGTCAACAACCTTCTTTATATAAAAAAAAAAAGAACGTTTATTCGCTTTCATGGACCATTGTTGATCTGACTGTGATCCACACATTATGGTTGATGAGATGTCCCCAAACAGTTTGACCCTTAAGGCTCAGTTTGGTTGGTTTCTGATGTAGGTATGTCATGTAAATACAAATGCATAACAAGCCACATCATGGAGAACAGAGGTTAATACTCACCAAAAATGGAAAAATGAGAAAACATTACACATCTGTTATCAACCCCAGACATGCATGTCTTTCCACTCCACTCTGCTCTGTTCATTATTTCTGCTTCCTCTTTTGTGAAAGTCCTCAAATGTCACAGAAATGTTTTCCCCTCTCTGCCTGTAGCAATTTTAGGCCAAGTCCTGCTGACATTTAATGGATTTCTTTCAGTGTTAACAATGAATAATGGTGACCTTTGCTTGGGGAGGTCTAAAGCATTTGATCTTCTTCAACCTGAAGAAATAAAGCTATCACCATTAGATTTTAAAAGTCAAAACAGTGCAGTTCACCCAAGTGCGCATTTGCGATAAGCATACAGGGCAGCGAAATTATGATGCAGAATTGTTTTCTGTCCTGGGTCTTCGTGGAGGTGTTATCTAACCAGGCAGCCCTCACAACATGTACTTCTCAGTGAAAGATCTTCACGGATTACTGTACAGAATGAGAGATGAGTCTCTTCAGTGCTTTTTTTGGGAGCATTATCTGACAAGAACATGAAAGAAGCCTGTGGTGACTTGGAAGGCTCCCTTCCTGGGCACTATTGTTAAAGCACTCTGATGGATGTACTCAGTGGGCTCTTAGCCCCATTAGATGCTGCCTAAAAGGCTAAATGGGAAGAAGACCATGCTTGCTCGGCAGGGAGGTTAGTTGTGTGTTCTCAGATTTGTGTCAGTGCTGGCGTAATTTACCAATGCTCTGCAGCAACAGCCTCTCAGTAAGCACAAAGAAGCATTTTGGAAATATTCGGTGTACACAAATGTAGCACAAAAACCATTACCATGTGATCTATACTTGGCAAGGCAAGTTAATGAATGAAAGGCTTAGCATTTCTGGAAGGAATGTATATTGCTCGCTGCCTTTCATGCCAGAGTCTTTGACTAAACTCATCTTATTATGAAAAATAATGGAATTGTAGCCGTTTTGGTCAAACCTTGAATTACGAGCAAACTAATGCAATATTACGAGATGTAACCCTCAGATTATGTGTTGTGAATGACTCAACTAATACAGCATCAGGTTTTAGTAAATGTCTGTCAAACTGACCGAATTACAGCCATTTTTGTTTTCCAAGAACAGCTGGCTGTGGTAACCATCTAGAATTGGGTTGACCCCAAAAGTTAATGAGCTGTAGACGAGCATTCAGTGATTATTTCCTGAAAGTTTCATTCCTATATGTCCAGTGGTTCATGAGATATTTTGCTAAGAGACAAACAGAGCTGACTCTAATAGTTATAAACAAAAATTTAAAAACCGGATCTCATGCACTTTGTTAGCTCTTGGTGGATATGTCGAAGGATGACTCCCAGCTACTAGCACACAAAATTTTAAATCAATGTCTGTTAAATTGACTAAGTTATAGCTGTTTTCATTTAGGTGAATATCAGTTAGCTGTGGCAGCCATCTTGAATTGGGTTGACTCCAAAGGGCAACCTTTTGTAGATGTACATTCAAGGATTATTTCCTGAAAGTTTCATAAAAATCTGTCCAGTGGTTCATGAGATAAGTTGCTAAAACGACAAACAAACACACACACACACAGACATGGGCAAAAACCTTTTGCCTTCATCAGTGCACAGTATCAGCTGTCTGAAGTCTCCATAAATCTGTGATAGGATAGCTTCATATTACATCTTTATCCTCCTTTTAGATATTTTCCACTAAATGCATCTCAGAGCTGGATAAAACTTCTGAAAAATCCACTCTTTCTTCTCTTATTATGATTTTTTTTTTTATTATTGAAATGTCCTAGCAGAATCTCTGAGAGAAGACACACTGGGTCTGGGACAATGCGCACGAATTGCTCTCTTTCAAATTCAACATGCAGAGAAGTGTTTTTGTCAATTTAAAAGGAGCTCATGATTCATCCCTGTAATCTCGTCCTCCTGTAGAGATCCCTGCAAGCTGAAAACGGGAGGCGTTATTTGACAGAATTGCACAGTTTCATCGACTCCAATCAGCCTTGTGAGATAAACCCTGAAAGAGAGCTGCAAGAAAAATAATAGTTTTCCAATGATTGGGGCTTTTATTTGTTTTCAGTTTTTAATTATCTTGCATGAAGATTTAGCTGAATGTCCTACTGGGGTCCACATTTGTGATTTTACAGCAGGAAAAAAACCAAACAAACCCTGGGCATCAAGTATAGATTTATGAGGAAAACAGATGATTAAAATGAACATTTACTGTGCTAAAATGACTCATATCCAGTACAGTATATTAAAAGTGTTGGCAGCTCTGTCCAGTTCATTGAGTCTTTTTGTATTTATGTGCATTTTGGATTAGATCAGTGATGAATGTTGTCTTGATCAGCTAATCAAACTCAGCTCCTGACAACACGTCGTTTAACCTTGAGCGTTTTTCACATTTGCTTCGCACATTCAAGTCCATCTGAATTCATCTGTCAGCATGAAGGGTCGGTAGATTTTCTGTTTCTGTAGGCAGCTAGAAGGTTTTGTGGAAGAGGAAAGAAACAGTCATGGTGGCACTTGTGTGCAGCAAAATTAATTGATAAATAAACACTTATTACAAACAGTAAGTGTTTACACACCGTGACATCATTAATTTACTCGGTAAAGGTTCAGTTGAAATGAGTGAAATAGGTGTGTCTGGTAATGGAAGGACGGATATACCTTTGCCGCTTTGTAGTAATTTGCATCACATTTTGTTTATCTTCACTTACAGCTGAATAAAGATCCCTCCTCTTCCTGCAGCAGAAGAAGAAACTTAGAAAACTCCTACCTTCACGCGGCCGTGTTGCATAAAATATGCAAACCAGACGCAGACTTGACAGTGCAGCTGTGCTGAAGCAGATTCTGCTTGTACGAAACACAGCAAACAGCATAACCTAGCCTGCTTGTGCTTTGAGTCAAACCTATCAAACTCATATTATTTTCAAAGCATATTGCATGGTTTGAAAAGAACTGCATTTTAATTTATTTTCTGTATGTGCAGAAAACATCCAGAGCTACAGCCCACAATGCCCAGGCCGAGCCATTCCAACAACAACAACAATAATAATAATTAGAATTAGAATAATAAAACTGCTCTGAATCTGCTTATCCTAATTTCAAGATTCAATGCAATACAACTGAAGAAAGGAATGATTCTGTCAGTAATTGAGATGTACTTTTTTATTGCCTAATGAAAAAATGACTGCTAGCAAACCAGTCTTGTTTTCTATTATATTCTATATTATTATATAACATTTCATAAAACCCAAACTCACAGCAAACAAACATAAGAATGAAAAACTGTCAGCAGCGGATGTGTTTAACACTCTTTCAGCAACTCGGCATTGAGCAGCAAAATGTATTTTCTAAAAAATAGATTTGAGCATAAGTGAACCTTTTTCCCTAGAATATTAGTTTATTCTCTTTATCAGGGTGAAGCACATTTTCAGAGGGTTTGTTGTTGTTTATACCAGCACTGCTGCAGTTTCCCTCTCGAGCACTAGGTGTCCCTAATGAGAAAATAATGCATCTAAACTGCAGAAAATGCAACCAGAAGAACAGTTATCCAGTAAAAGATGTGAGAGGGCATCTGTTCTTTCTACACTAGCTTGTAACTGTTCTACTTTTTTAAGTGAATGCCTGTGGAAGTGAACCTGCTTGCAAACTTTACATTCAGTCAGTAAATGTATTTATCCAGTGTATTGTACATATGCATCTAGATTTAAAAACAGTCCAGACTCATTGTGCATTTGTGAATCAGTACAAATTGGTTAATCTTCACATCCCTAGTATGTAGTGACCAAATCGACAAAGGTACCATTTGGTGGAAGTACAAATTGACCTGGAGCCCTTTGCCTCTCAGCAGTGTGCTGTCCTGATTGATTAAGGTGTAATTTTATTGGGATTGATTAGTCACCTGTTGATTTGACTCAGACCGATCCCTCTGTTTTAAGTTATTGATGGTAGGTTAAAGCTGTCTCATTGCCTCTGCCGTCATGCCACATTAGTATTTATTATGCCAAATATTTTACAAAGGGAAGTAAAAGTCAGGTTTATGTCTGATGTTGTTCTGCAGCTAACACGTCTACTGTCAAACACCTTGAGTTCATATTGTCCCCAGACTGCTGCCCTGTAATGACATGTTTAGAAGCTTTCCTGAAAAGGAATGGCTCTCAGAAGAGTCTGCATCATTTGCTTTTCTCTCAATGACAGAGTGACTTTGCTTTGCAGTAAGTTTACCCGGCTTATGTAAGCATTCTCACATCGCATTAATCTCCCTCCTGTTTTGTGTCCCCCCCCCAGGGCTGCCCAGGGGACGGACAGTGACGGCACAGTGGCTTTTTCAAGGTCGGACCAAGAGGGAGGTACGGAGCACAACGCAGGTCAGACGCTTCCTTGACTTTTTCCTCTGACCTTTTCTTTGTTGACTCTAACTGCCAGAGGGCATCGATGTGCCTTTGATCACTGTTCTAAGTGCTTATAATTGGGAAGACGTATCTGACCAGAGTAAAAGTCTCAATTCTGCTTCCAAGGACCTGCATTGCTTATATCATCTCATAAGATTAATGTGTAGCAGCACTCTGCCTTTCCCTCTGCTTCCTCGGCAGTGGTGGGGACGAAAGAATAAACTTAAATCTTTGGTTGCGAAATCTACTCCTAAAATCCACATGTATGTTTGCTGTTTGAATATTTATTCGCTTCTCACAGTCGGAACAGCATCATGTTTCTTTTTTTTTGTTTAAATCCAACTGTCACCTTCTAGTTTTATAGAAAAATGAAGGATATCGGTTCTTGTATCCTGGGGGCATGCTTGGCTGCTGTGCGATTGTTGATATGAAGGCTTTTCATTTCCTGTATTGTAAACTCATGGATGACCTGGTGCTCCACTCGCTCCTCAGTTGTCCCTGTGTTGCTGTGGGTGAACAGACTTGCTCACATGCATCTGCCCGATGAGCACATTCAGGTCTTTGTGTCCTTAAAGAAGCATGTAAGAGGGAGAGTGTTAACAACAAGTTGGTTAACGCAGTTGCCTTTGCAGCGAGAAGGTTGCAGGTTCGGCTCCAGGCTGGGGCCTTTTTCCGGGAGGTTTGTGTAGTTCCCTCGATGCATACAAGTTTCCTCCGGGTACTCTGGTTTCCTCCTTCGACCAACTCTAAACTGTCACTAGGTGTGAATGTGAGCTTGAATGATCATCTGTCTTGTTTGTGTCTGTGTGGCCCTGTGACGGACTGGCAGCCCATCCAGAGTCTTCCCTGACGCTTGCACAATAACTGCTGGAGATAGTCACCAGCTCCCTGTGACCCTGAAGAGGGTAAAGAAAATCGATGGATGGCATTAACAACAACACACTGCACAATGGAACACCACACAGCAGACATTTTATTCTTTATAGGACTTTCCTTTAAAAAAACACTGATATTAGAGACAAATGGATACATTTGTGTAGCACCTTTACCATAAAATCATAGTGTAACACAGACTGTATGGACTCTTTGTGGGTCCTTATCCTGAAAAAACTAACAAGTCCAATCTTTTAAAAAGCTCACAATTGTCAGTACCTGAAAAAGCAGGAAACCTGAAAGCTGTAAGCATAAAAAAGCACCTGCAGCTGCACAGTACCAACTAGGGATTACTCGGTGCAATCTCAAGTATTGAACTAAGGCTCTAACTAAGGCATCTTTTTGATTGATCAGTGTAAGTAAGTACACCTCGACTGCCAGTCTTTGGCATTTTTCCTCAGCTGCAGCAGAATACATCTGACCCAAAGAATCTTGTCTGTTTAGCGCCAACATTTCTCCTGTGTGAAAGTATTTTTAAGTGAGAAAACAAGCAGTACGACAGTCACTGTAAACAAATGCTTTTTTTAGCATTTCATGACAGGTAATGAAATAGCTTGATCCAGTACTATCTGTCTCAGTATACAATCATAGTTTTAGCCATAAAACACCTAAAGTGTAGGTCAGCTGACTTCAACTAAGACCTAAGCCCTGTCCACATGGGAACCCCATCTTTCCAGAACAATCTTTTTCCTCGTATACATGGTACTGTTTCTAGAAATGTTTTCATCCACATGGAAACACCATAAACATCCCAAACGCTCAACTATTCCAGGTATGTGGTGCTACGAATTCCAGAAACAGTAAAGAAGACTAGGTGCCCCAGACTATAAACACAAGAAGAATAGGACCGATGGCAAATACAAGAGCAAAAAATCACATCTTTTTTTGTGGACTGATAATGAAGAAGAACAAACTTCTTCTTTGTATCACAGTAAACTACTGTTGACAGGGAGTCGTCTCAGTCCAAATCCACGGACATATTGGACAATTTCAGCCAGAGTATCCATGGAAAGATTGAGGTAATCATTTTCCTCATGATGTTTAAAACGTTTAAGGTAAAATATTGGTACACAAGTGTCAGACTTTTAAAGTTATTCTTAATTTTCGTGTTTTTTAAATGTTTACTTGATTATATTGCAGATATTTTTCTGCAGCAATTGCTTTATTATTGTTAAAAGTTCATTAAAGTGAGAAAACCCTTTTTATCTTAGATAATTTAGTGTAATAATGAGAGGTTTTTGCTCTTTCTAATGCAGTTTAAATGTTTTGTAGTCTTGTTTATTCATTGAAGTAATACAGTAAATGAGTGTTTTGCTGTAGTTGAGCAACAGGTGTCTTCAGCACAAACACAAGCATGTAATCTGTCATGATCGGGGTCAGGGTTAGATGAGAGGTGGGTCTATGACGCCATCATTTTCAAAAGGTGGTGTTTAGGTTGTCCACACGAGAACACAACAGTGACAATTAAGGATTTTCTCAGTGTGGAAAAAAGTACAGAATTTGAAAAATATTGATTAGGTGCTCCTAAAACGCCATTTCCATGTGGACGCAAGGCTAAAACAATAAAAAAAAAAAACTGAAGGCTGAAACACTGAAACTGAGGTTTTCAGTTTTTTTTTTTTTTTTAGTTCTGAATATTTGGAAATAAGTAGTTGGACCATTTTATTATTTACGATTTATTTTCTAAAAAAAATTATCTAAAATTCCAAAAGTAAAGCGATTAAACTAAGTGAAAAAATGACTACATGTTTGAGCTAAAACAGACAGGCTGTTGACTTGTTAATTTATATTGATTTCTCAAAGTTTCTCATCCACTAATGACCAGCTTTGTGGTTCAGTCCATATCTTCTCTGGGTGATGAGGTGTCTTTAGGTGCTCCGCTGTGCCCCTTCTGTTGTATTTATCACCACAAGAAAAATATGTAAAGAAAAAAAAGATACATTTTTTTAGTAATGTGTTTTTAAAATAAAGCAAATATTGAACTGAGAGTCTGTATTAGAAGATATTCAGTGTGGAATCAATACAATTAGTTTTTGGGACAAAAATATTGACTTGAATATTACTGCTATTCAGAAAAAGTTATGAAAATATGTGTGGACCCTTACTCCATGAGCAAAAACAAACCTGAAGCCAGTATCTCACTGGGCTGTGACTGTTGAAGACTAGTTAGTGACTCAAAATGGCAAGAAAATAGGCAAATTTCTAGTTGCAGTCTCAGTAAATGAAGAGTTTGTGAACAAGCAACCAGTGAACTGTGCAGCTGTTTTTCCACAACCTGGTTTAGAAAACTGTGGCCTAATTTTGTGTGCGTGACACGCACACTAAATTATGTTGCCCATCACTGTACCTGCCTCACCAAGCTAACACCCACCAAGGTAGCCACGACCATGTTTATGATTCAGTCTACGCGAGTACACTTTAGAAATGAAACGAGGCAGATTTGGATAATTGGTGCAGTTATTTGGTGTGACAGCCTCTGATATCGTCTCTAGTTCTCTGGAATTACAGAAGTTTTTGAGATGGATTTGAATTACCCGCAACGGCTCTGACTATTTCCAGAGAAAGTCTGGCACACAAAGTTTTTGAACATGTTCAAAATTCAAGCAACAAACCTCACACGGAGAAATTAAGAACTCTCGCAAACATTTTGAAGACTCTTTTTTTTTAATGGCCGTTTGCAAACTTGTATCCAACAGTGAAGATCTGAATCTCTCCACCTAACTCAAGACATTCAAAAGACAATTAACAATCTTTTACTATGTCTGACAGTTTTTTTTCTTATTTTCTGGTCAGATTAGACAGTGCAGGCTTTTATTTAACCGTAGCACTTACAGCTGTAACATACATGCCAGGTTTGGAGGTTGAACCCAAAATGCAGGCGAACACAGAAGGCCTTGATTGAGAATTAAGTTCATAAAAGTAATACAAAAAGGCTGACATAGCAGCAATTAAGACAACTTCAGGCGACCACAAGGCACTTGGAAACACTAAGGAGCAAACCGGACTGCAGTAAGAACTGGCGATGCATGACAGAAGGTAAGTTGAAAGAGAGGAGAATATATGTGGTACAAGATTACAAACAGGAAACACCTGAACTCATTACAAGGAGAGACAGCTGAGCGGGTGAGGCAGGATCTGAGAGCGGAAACTGAAAACCAAACGATGGGGAAACAGGGAAGTGACACACAAGGAACTAAACATGAGCACAAAGGAATAAAAATCTAGAAATGATTCTCACCCATGTATTCATTCTGAGCTGTCACAAAACAGCCGTCAGGGTCCAGTGAGTTCAATCAGATAAAGAATATGTTTGTCAGATCGTTCACCTCACTCGTCTAGAAGACAAGACACAAGTTCCTTGTTATTTTGAGATATTATTCAGTTCTATATTTGCTTTTATTCTGCATCAGGATTAGCCCAAAATAATTCAAACCAACGTTCCTTTTTTGCACTGATTTCTGAACATACTTTCCAGTTATGGAGTTTATAAAACTTGTTGTTTGACACATGACCTACAGAACTCTGTTTACAATTCACATTGAATAAATAAGTCAGTATAAAACCTAACTGTAAACCCCCAACCTATGTACGTACCAAATCATGACTAAATGTGATCCCTCACACCCCTTGATGCTATACAATAATTAAAGGAAATTATTTAATTTCGACATAAAAGCTGGTTAGTCCAAGTGAGTGTTCTTGTACAGCACATGTGCAGGACTGAGGGACCAGACAATTTGTTATGTCAGTCCTACTCGTTATTGTTAACATGGATTTGGCTGAGTTTGCTTAGCTGAGCATGGAAATATGGCTCACTGCCTTGTTGGACAGATGCTCCTGCTTGGCCTGTTTTTCGCCTTGGCAGGAAAAAGAACGTTTGGGTTGTGTTGGAGGAAGTGAGAGGAAAACAGAGACTGTCGCCAAGGCTTGAGGAATGACACCCTCAGAGCTGCCATTACTGTTATCCGGGTCCTCTGTTCAATGACAATATGAACTAAAACTCAAATTTCTGGCTTTATTTTTGTTTTAATGAAAATTACAATCCTGGATGATAGCCTGATGTTTTGTATGCTTTCGATGAAATCGATGGCCAAATGTAGATGTCAGTCAGTCATCACACAACATGGCTTTGACTATAACTTAATTTTGCAAAAATCACAAATTTACACAAAGGAAATAACTGAAACTAATGAAGTTTAACCTATTTCTGAATAATCAAAACTAGAAAATTTATGAAAAAACTTTGAAGGGAGTTGATGCAGCTGCTGCCTAAAAATTCCAGCTTAACTTTGTAATAATCTGAGCTCAGAAAAAACAGGCTACATTTTGATTTATAAACTATAAAGGAAGTTTAAAGGGAACCAAGATCAAAAGAAATGGTAAAGCTGCTGCCAGTGGCTCATTGTGGTCACCACAGTAACCACACACCTATGTCTGTGTACAGACCGTGGTACAAACAGTCGTGTGAAAACTCAGAGTCAAATCTTAAAATCGTTTGAATCATGAGTGGCAGAAACCTCTGATGGTCACACAAGAGAATTTTTATGTTTCTGCAGTGTTTTACGCAGGATATATCTTCTTTTTCCTTCAACTGTTCCATTTTCAGGGGTCTCCACAGTGAGTCCTCCTCCTCCATCTAACTCTGTCTTCTTTGTCCTCTGTCCTCACTCCAGCTACCTCCATGTCCTCTCTAACTGCATCCATATGTCTCCTCTTTGTCTCTAACCTCCTTCTACCAATATAGCCACTGTCCCTCCTCTGCACATGTCCAAACCATCTCAGTCTGGCCTCTCTAACTTTATCTCTCAGTCCTTCAACCTGAGCTGTACCTCTGATGACCTCATTCCTAATCCTGTCCATCCTTGTCCCTCCCAAGGAGAACCTCAACATCTTCAGCTTTGCCACTTCCAGTTCTGTCTCCTGTCTTTTTGTCCGTCCCACTGTCTCCAAACCAGACAACACAGCTGCTCTCACCACTGTCTGTAAACCTTTCCTTTGACCTTTGCTGCCACCCTTTTGTCACAAATCCCTCCTGAACCTTTTCTCCATCCACTCCATCCTGTCTGGACTCTCTTCTTCACCTCTTCACCACACTCCCCGTTTTACTGGACAGTCGACCCGAAGTCCTTGACGTTCTGCACCTTTGTGACCTCTGACCTCCTTGTAGCCTCACTGTTCCACCTGCCTCCCTCTCATTCACACACGTTCTCTGTCTTGCTTCAGCTGACTTTCATCCCTCGTCTTTCAAGTGCATATCTCCACCTCTCTAAGTTCTCTTCCACCTGACAAGTTAAAAAGACTCTTCACTTCCTGTTTTGAAGAAGAAAAAAAATTGAGCTGAAATATAACTTGTCTAAGGAAGCTTGGGTGTGAAAGAAGACACGCCTATGTTTTGATATAACATTTGTTCACGTAGTAAAAAACATGTAGGAGTAAGAAGAGTTTGTTTGCAACAGATTTGAAAATCTTTGAGGATTCAAAAGTTAGTGTGACATCATCAACTGTCAGCTGAACTTTCTGTGGAGAAATCTTTGAAAATCATAAAACCTACACTGCAATCCCAGAGAAACTGTCAAAGATATTACAATACCAATTCAGTCATTTAAAGTGCAAACTTACCGTGAACTGTTTAAACTTTTAATTATTTTCTTGTGAAGTCTGTTTTAGCTACAGAGCTCCAAAAAAGCCAAGGTTAGCTCATGTTTTTCACTAAAATGCCATTGATCTCCATTATTTTCTTTCTTGTAGATTTTGGCAAATTCTGTCTACGTTGTATAACAGACCACTACCAAAAGCCACAACACACTATTCCTAATTGGGCCTCACATTTTGGTGCATAATTAGCATTTTTTTTAACATTTAGAGTAGAATAGTAAAAATACTTTCAATACTTTTGCATTGGCACCCGTAACAATAACTTTACAACAAATGAATTCTTTGCTTTTTTGTTTTAAATGTCTTTTCATAATTGCTGGCCTGACACATGTAGGTCATTAAGTGTTAGAATTGTCAGGATGTTGAAACTAAAAAGCCTTGAACTACACCTGCTTGCGAGGTCCCTGTCAGTTCATCTTCCTGTTGATGATTCATTGGCGTGATCAGCCGAGCCCTCCAGAAAGGGAACTATCTAATTGATGGTGATCACTGGAGGCATCTGACCGCGTCTTGTGCATTTTAATGTTCACAGAAATCGCTCAGTGGAGGCTCACAGAAAAACATAAATATGCAGATCGACTCAGGTCATGCATTCATCTGCATACCAGTCCTTTTGTTAACTTCCATGTAAAGCAGTGGATATTGATGCTGGCTCAGCCCTTGTTAGCGTTTGAAGAGACGAAGTGGGTGGATCAGGTGGGATCAGTGGTGTTGGAATACATCTGTTCTGGAGATTAAAACATAAAAATGCTTTGTACACCAAGTAAGCAATGTTTTACACACACTTGTTTGTTTGAAAGATGGCTCGTTTGTGTTCTTTTGGAATTTATTTCATTTTGTACATGGTGGATTTAGGGTAAGGCAGCAGTGGGGTTGTTTTGTTGTTGTATTTTTTTTATTTGTTTGTTTTATGTGTGTTTTTTTATAGAGCTGCTCAGACCACACACTCCCAAAGGTACACACTGCCCATAGTTCTGCTAATCTGTTATTACACCAAACTTATTCTAAACTGTTGTCCTTTTCACCTGCTTGTTTTGATAAGTCATATTCCAAAGTAAATTGAAAAGCCTGTATAATGGCTACATGACACCGCTTCTCAGCGTTTCAAAAAGCTTTATTTGTTTGGTCCTTCTCTTGTCTTTTCCCACTGAAATGCACAAAGCAGGAAAAGAAAAGATGGACCATTATAAATTTTCTTGGCTGATTGAATTTAGCTTTTTGTTAAATGTCTGACTTGTGCATGATTTAGACTCACTCTAACTTCCATTCTAATAAGTATGACTGACACTGTACAAAATTAGTTTGGAAATGTTTGCTTAAATTGAAAAACTCAGTGGAGTGATGATAATAAAAATGACTAGAAACCACTTATACTTTGCACCGTCTCCAGAGTCACACCAAATGTGCTCCAGGTTAGGAAGAGGAGTTGCACATTACTGTATGTGAAATATAGGGGTGTGACTGCACACAAAAACTAGAGTTCAGTGGGTGCCTTGGTTTTAAAGTCACATTTCTGTACATTTACAGTACTGTCACATTAAGGGAAACAAACAAATGTTGTTCAAAGACATCTAGGTAGATAAATACTGTAGCAGATAAATATAGGTATCAGAAGCTTTGGATTTCGAGGACAAATGTACCTTGTGCTTGGTTACACAAAGCTGGTTTAATTTCTAAAAATCCTGATGAGAAGGAACTTGGTATTGTGGTTTTATTCATAGACCATACTCTATATGGTTTTATATTTTTCAGCATGTTTAGAACAAGTGTTTTTGACAACAGGGTATTATCACGTGTGCTGCAATAAAAACTGTGAAGTCGTTTGTTTGAATTGAAGGTTACAGGCTGCTCAGTTTGCACTTTAGCTTTGTTTTTCTTGATGTTTACGTTCTTATGATGCCGTTTAAAGTGAGTAATTAGGTTCAATGTATCTTGTAGCCAGATACATACTTAATTGCTGTTGAATCATGCCGACCTAAAGCTTTAGTTCGATCCACCAGTTGTTGATGAACTAACTATAATGTTAACAAGCAGCAGATTTTAGTGATAGGGTGGTGGACGGGTGCGGGTGTCTGCCTTCGTTCTCCATGTTTGTTTTGATGTCGCTTGATGCGCTACCCTGTAATAGTTTTGCAGCGAAACATAAAGTTGTGCACTTTAGTTCCACACATAAATGTTCTATATGTGTACACATTTAAAACAATGCTGTAATTGGTCGCACCAAACTGAAAGGCCTGTACCAAATAATTTTGGTCCAAATTTGTTTCGTTGAACCACTAGTGAAGTACAACTTAGTACACACATGAAGAGTTGGGATTTTTTTTTTTTACTGCTGTGAGGATTCGGGTTTTTGCTCTGTCTTGGTTTTTGTTCTTTCCTTGTTTCTCACATGTTTGGTTTCCTTGCACACCTGTCTGTACTTAGTTAATGATCTTGGGTTGTTTTTTAAGTGCACTGCTATCTCAGTTTAGTTGTCGGGTTCTCATCCTTTCTACGCGTTCATGTTTTTGAGATCAAGTAAGTCTTTGAGTTTTTTGCTAATAAAGACTTTTTGCTTTACCTGCTGCACTCTGGTCCTCCTCTTCCCCACGGATCGTGACAACTACTGATACCAGTGAGCCCTGTGATGGACTTGTGACCTGTCCAGGGTTTCCTCTCACACAGTATTTGCTGGAGAAAGGCACCAGGAGAAGCGGGTAAAAGAAAACGGATGGATGGATGGGTAATACCAGAGAACTGCCATTTATTACTTTTAAACTAGAGTTTACATTAGAGTATTTTTAATGCTAATACAAGTGTCACAGCAATGGAATGAAGTGTTTCGCCACTGGTATTAATACCATGTTGACCCTTGGTTTGCTGAGGACTACGCATGGATTCACAGAACTGGGATTTCACTCAGTAACTACTTCCTCCCAGAGTACAAATCTGTAAGTGACTAAGACTCAAATGAATAATTACATTGTATAATGAGGGCAGTAATGAACCACATTTTCTGACATGTACCACACTAAAGATGCGGTTGTGTTGTACTGTGTCGCCACATGGGCCATTTAATGACCACTAACTAAATCAGATATCCTCCGGTCGTTCATCAAGCAGCCGAGGCATAAAATTGTCCACCTCCGGTCACCAGGCAAACAATCTGTGCTCAGTTTTCTTTCAAATGTAATTAATGTAAATAATAAGACATTTATTTGGTAATGAGTGACTTTTTTCCCCCTCATCTGAGCATTAGGTTTGTCACAATACTAAAATTTCTAACTTGATAGTGATACTAAAGAAAGTACTTAATATTTGATCTCATTTTTTTGATACTGCAGGGAGAGAAAATCTGAAAATTATGTTTTTTAAGGCAGAAAGTGATAATGGGCACGTGCAAAATAAGCTGCTAAGTCATTGTTTCTGAGTCCGCATCTGCTCCAGACTTTCTTAAAAATAGAGATTTTCTGAGTGTTTGGTAAGAAAAAAAAATTCATTTCAAAATGGGGATTTTTAAAAAACTCTTTACAGTGGATTTATATGGACAGGAGCGCGTTCCCACTATCCCTTCATGCTCTAGGAACTATAACAACATTGAAGCCATTTTTTTTTCCAGTTTTTCTTTCTCTGCCTCACATTTTTCTGATCTTGTCACCATTAAACTTTGATCTTTTGCTGAATTATTAACTGTAAATGGTATCAAAGAAAAAAAAGAGTTGTGATTTTTTTTTGCCAAGTTAAGACTGTTCGTTATATGTATTCTGATTTATAAATAAATCAGAACTCACCACCCCGTGATTTGACTTGATTATTTTTGTTAGATGCATGTAGATAAAATGCAAACAAAGAAATAAAAATTCAGTTTAAAAAAAAAATATCCGGAGCAGATCGACCTTAGATGCTTCATAGTTTGAGTCTGTACAGATATCCACCTTGGCAGAAGAAAAAACACATTATCCCATATATTTACTATCAATACATTGAAACTGTTACAATTCCAAGACTGAATTTGAATAATTAACATGATCTAAATAAATACCAAACTAATTTGAAGATAGTTTTTTCTGAAAATGCACATCCCTTGTTCTGATTTATTAGGTAATTGAAAACATCTGACAAAATTCCAGTTCAGTGTAGCACAAAGTCATCATAATCTATATATATATTGGAATATATAGTAGCAATTTATTACAATAAAAGAAAAATACAGAAAATAAAATATAGGGAATTGCTGAAAATGTATGCGCATACAGACTATCTTGATATATATGATTCATTAAACAATGTATTTGATGAATTATATAATACTTATATAATTATATATATATATAATTATATATATATAATTATATATAATACTTATATAATTATATAATACTTCGAAAGCATTATTAAAACTCATTTCTCTCACCCAAATTTTTGTTTGTTTGTGGACGAGAGGCGCAAACAGAGCAGAAAACCTCTGATTTTAAAAAGAAGTAGTCGGCCTTTAAACTTCCAAGGAATTGTTCTAATATTACCACTGCATGGGAAAACCTCAGACCTCCTGGTTTTACGATAATCAAACATCCGTTTCAATATTTGCTGCAGGGCTTTATTGTCTTCAATCACAATCTGCGTCATCGGTCAGTCCAACAGAAGCACTGGTTTGAAATCTGCTTCTTAAAAAGGGCTCATGTTTCATTTTCTCCCCAGTTCTTCAACACCCCCACACGGCAACTAACAAAGCCCCCTGGATTTATTTAGAACAGGCTTGTTTTTGATCTGAAAGAAGAAAAGGAGCAAGATCTGCTGGGTATGCCTGTGATGGTCCATCATCAATATACGGTCTGATGTGAAAACTTTTTTTTTTTTTTCCCAGACCTTGAATTTACTATAAGAACAATGTGTGCAACAAAAGGCTTATCCCCCAGGAGTCATCCTTATCGTGTGTGTGTATGTGCATGTATATATTTGTGTGCTTGTCTGTTAGCAAAATATCTCATGAACCACTGGACAGACATTAGTGGAACTCTGAGAGAGTAATCACTTGATCTACATCTACATCTGATTACTATTTGGTGTCAACCCCATTAAAGGTTGCTTCTAGAGCTAATCGTCCGTAGCAAACTCATATATGGCTACAACTCAGTCAATTTTACAATTGCTGAGCTAAAATCTGTTGTGGTGGTAGTTGAGTGTCATCTCTAATTTATACTCTAAGATTGGAGAAGATTTTTGTTTGAAACTTTGGCATTGACTGCTGGAGTCATGTCTGTTTGGAAGGAGCCTTTAGACGTCACATGTGATGGTCATACACTCTCCAATAAACCCTGTGTTAAATACTTAGGTGTTGTTTTGGATCAAACACTTAGGCAGCCAAATAGCAGACACAGTTATCAGGAAATCCAAAGCCAAACTCAAGTTTCTGTACAGGCAGACCAGGCATTTTCATGCAGAAACTAAAAAGCTGCTCCCCTCAGCCCTTATAAGAAGTCACTATAACTATGCCAGCACGACTTGGTATTCTGGTAAATCGTTTGCCGACCTCCCAGAACAAAACAGTTCGGTATCTTGTAAATCTCCCATCTCCTATCGATATACAGTAGGTTACTCTGAGTTTGAACAGGTCAAGAAGCTTCCAGTTAACCTGGTAAAACAGCTGAAACTCAGTCACATACTCAATGTACTTTTTGGCCAAGTCCCCCCATCTAACAGCTTCTTTTAGTGTAAATAGAACTCACTACAATACCCAATCTGGTCTGTTTTATTTAGTTATTCCTTCTACAAAATCTTTTGGACAGTCCTCTCTCAGTTACACTGTTGCTAAAGCATGGAATGACCTCCCTAGGCATACAGTCAGTTTCTTGTAAATCTATTTTTAAATCTAAGGTCTAACTTGTTTACTCAGCTACTTTAGTGATGAAGAGCTCAATCCCTTTTATCTCATCTTAATTTAATGTTATTTGATTATGCACCCGACCACAATTGGAAATAAGTGTTTTCACTTTCTTGTGTCCTCCAAGTGTTTTGGTGTAGGTGCATTATTTTTACTGATTAAACTCAGTCAATCACTGTTAGCAAAACGTTTCATGAACCACTGGACAAAGAGAAAACACAAATACAAACATGGCTGTATTCCAGTCACTTTTACAGATATTAAGCTAAAGTTTGCTGTGGTAGTAGCTGAGACTGACTCTTAAACATATTTTAAGTGCTAAGAAATCACAGAAAGATCTTAGTTTAAAACTTTGCCATTAACTATTGGAGTGAAGTCTTTGTGTCAGCATATGTATGGTTGTGACTTGTGCAACTCTTTTATGACGTGTGCTGCAGCCTTTTTTACCCAGGTCCCCCTTGCAAATGAGATCTTGATCTCAATGGGGTTCTAAATCTGGTTAAATAAAGGAAATGAAAATAAAATCTTGTGAACCGTGGGACAGATTTTAATAAAGCTCTCAGAAAGTAATCACTGGATGAACATCTATGTCTGATGAACTTTTAGAGCCGGTCCTATTCAATATGACCGCCACAGCTGAGCGACCTTAGCCAACACTGAAATGGCTATGTGTTAATAGCTGAAAGTCATTTCTATTCCATCGTTTCTCAACATACAATGATATTAGCCTGAAACTGTGACATAAAAGATGGTGGGCAATATGCATTCCTTCAAGGAGTACTAGGGCTTTGATTTAAGAATATAGATTTGACAAAAACGGCTGCAATAAAACTGAATTAGTTTCAAGAACTGGCATGTTTCAACCCTGAAACGCACCAGAAAATTACCAAGAAAAATGACTCGGTGAACATTTGCTAAGATAGCAAACATGTTTTTCTTTTAACCTCCTGTTTTCCTTCAGGCACAGCAGACACTCATCAGTGCTGGAGGTTTCTGCTTTTGCCTTCTGTTGTTGGAGCTTTTTTACTCTCTTATGTCCTTCTGTTGTTTGTCAGAGAAGTTCAAAGACTTACTCTGGTCCCTTCTCTCCTCTGCTTTGTTTTTTTTTTCTTTTTTATCTTCCAGTATTCTTCGAGTTTCTCATCTCTACTCTCTGTCTGCTTAGTGATTAGATGATCTCTCACCCCGCAAGCGAGCCGGAGATGGCAATGACATTCACCCTGGCAAGATTAGGGAGCACACATATGGATCTTAAAGCAGATGCTGTGTCTACAGTAGCCTTTTTTTCATTTATATCACACAATTCCTGTGATCAGAATCAAAAAGATTCAGATGAGATGGATTTTCAGAAGCTGCACAATAAAAGCAAGCAAATGAAAATCTCAAAAAAATAGATTTTTTATTCAACAAAAGCCAAAACCTTCTATCAGACCACTGAATTTAAATTGAGCATTTGTCATACATACTAAATTTGTACTAAATTTGCCTGGTTAAGATAGTTAAAAAATTTGCATGTGAAAACAGTCAAACTCAGTTTACCAAGAGGCTTCTGTCAGGACTGAAACTACCAGTTTCTTTTAAGTCTTTAAACAGAAAACAACACAACACAAAACAAACTAAAAAAATTAGCATTTTCTGCAAAAACAGAGTGACTGCTGATTGCTAAAACTGTTCAAGTTAAAACAAGCAGAACTCTAAATAGTCCCTAGGTGGGAGTGAGAGTGTGATGGTTGTTTGTGCGTTTGTCCCCCTGTGATGGACTGGAGACATGTCCAGGGTGTCCCCCACCCCTCACACTGTGACTGCTGGAAATAGACACCACCTCCCTGTGACCTGGAAAGGAAAAAGTGGGCGAAGAAATTGGATAGATGGATGGAAAAAACAAGCAGAACAAAAGCTGAAAGTATCAGAACATAGGCTACAATCAGCAGAACACTAGCTAAAAGCTAAAACCAGCAAAACAGTAGCAATACAGTAACTAGGAGCTAAAATGAGAAAACTTGTGGCTAAAAGTTAAATGGAGAATAAGGACACAAAAATGAAGCAAGTCTGCTAAAGTAGATTTGAAAAAGACGAAGGTTCAGAAGAAAATAGAAAGACTTCTAAGAAGAAAATATAAGGAAGTAGTTTGACTGCAAAGATTGTCTGGAAGAAACTATAAACAGGAAAAACAATATGCTGACAAATTGCTGACTCAGCATTCAGACAATGAACCAAAAAGTCAGAATGCCTGTTGTTGATGCAATTTTAGTGTTTGCAAAAAAACTAAACCTGTTAATCTGTTGTAGACACAGAAGTATATCATAATGTGGTCTTTACCATTCACAGATGACCACATCCACGAACCCTTTGCTTAAACACATCAGGCTGGTGTGTAAACATGTATGTGCTTAATTTAAAACACACCAATCAGGTATAAGCACCAAATTGATGCATGGAGGGATCTGATGCACCAGGAGGTTCTCCCACAATACCGTGCAAACAAACAATTCTCTGACATTGTGACTTTTTTTTTACATTATCTGTCAGCAAAAATGTTTGCAGAGCTTACAGTAGGAAGAAAACAGGAATCTATGTTGTTCTGACTTGAATATATAATCAGGAATAAATGTTCTTTTCAGTCTGCAGCGTTGATCTTGCTTGATGAATTCATTTTTGTACTTTCTCGTCAACCCTTTTAGTAAGAAGGTAAAAGAATTACAAGTGTTTACGGTTTAGTACATCACCGCGGAAGTGGCTAAGAAAAGAATCAGATTATCTGAACGATCTGAGTTTGATACGGAAACAAACTCCAGTTTTTAGAAGATAGTTTACAATTTTGACAAAAGGGCTTGATTTTGCAGATCTGTGGGTTCTGCTGTCTGGGTGTGTGATTGCTCTAATTCTGTGAAGTGTTGTGAAAGAAATGGGCCTCTGATTTCAAAATTGTGCCTAAGCAATTATTTAAAAAAAAAAAGAAAAAAAGGCAAAAGTGACCCTGTCACAAAAGGAAATGAGGATTTCACACAACGTATTTCAGATCAAACAATTTCTTTGAATGTTTATCAGTATAACTTCTTACTCTTATTCACTGCTTTTTATTTTTTATTTTTTTGCCGAACGAAATAGTCAACTTTCACAGCAAGCAGTAGCAGATTCTAGTTTTTCTGCACAGGTGGACGTGTGAAAACTCTCCAACATGCTGAAGGGGAAACAAAGACATGCAGATATTAGGATGTGGCTCAGAACGCCATGTTTCCTTGTTATGAATGTCGCTCATCGCGTCGTCCTCGACTGTCGCTGTCAGCAGGGAGCTGTGCTACAGTCTGTTCTTTGTTGCTAAGTCTGCTTTTTTCTGCCTCTTTGTGTACATCTGGCACTGGTTTTCTCTCCTGCCTTTGCGCTTTGTGTGTGTGAAGCAAAGTCAGCAATAAGCTCCTAATTGTGTTTCTAACAATCTAACCTCCCCGAACCTTGGCATACATCCTCTATGCCAAGCTTTTGGTTTTAGCTGATAAGACTCTTGAATTTATGTTTGCTACTAAATTCACTAATATACATTTTTATGGAAGATTTTCAGAACTTTTTGAACACGTTTCCACACAAATCTACTTTCCGTCCTCCCCCAGTTTATATTAGTGAAAGCATTTTTTTCTTTTTTTCTTTTTAGGAAATAACATTTCAGGTTCTCAGTTCAGATTATTGTAGAAGCCCCTTTGGCAGAGGTAGCAGCTTCCTGTCGTCTTTGATAAATCTCTACAAATTTTGCACACCTGGATTTGGAGAGTTCATCCCATTCTCCTTGGCAGATCCTCACAAACAGAAAGAATGAGAAAGTGACAGACAAAGACAATCCATTTCTGCAGAGAACATCCTAAACCTTTAAACTGTTAGGCTCCTCTTTATCCACCTGATGGGTTTCTTTCAGTCCACAGTTATTGAGGCCCCTCAGTTTCTGGAAACACTTAAAGCCTAAAAAGATGTTATGCACTTGCTCTGATTTACTTCTTGCATCTTATCCACACATTATGGTATGACTGGTAAGACCTTGTATGCATAAGGGTTTGAATTTATCAACTATTTTTTGTCAATTAAGGTAAGTGAATTTATTTTTTCCACTGTAATTTTCTTCGACCCCTCTTATTCCCCTCTGTCTGAAATGTTTTTGTAGGGCTTGATGCATCAGTGCGTCTTGATGGATCCATAAACACTCTTCAGCATACTGAACATAAAATAAACTAAATATTTTGCTCCACACTGCAGTATAAAACATTGTCATTCAAACAGTATTATGATAACTAATACAAGAAGTATTATGATAATTAAGAGCACTGAAATCCTCCATTTTGAATGGAGCGTGGTGCGCGCGGTCTGTGCGAAGTTAAAAAAATTGGGAGGTGGACAACGATGCGCCTTATAGTCCGGTGTGCTTTATATATGACAAAAGTTCCAAAATGGACCATTTATTGACAGTGCGTCTTATAATCCAGTGCGCCCTATAGTGTGGAAAATACGGTAGATATTTCACATTTATAAAGCGATTCAGAATCATTCCTGTCTGCATCGCGATGCATCAAACAATAGATTACAACCCTCCACCCCTAGGATCTGCTGCCTTCTAGTAGATTGCTGTGGCATCATCCGGTGTGGTGGAGTCCTTAACAATTCAGATTAAAAAAGTTCAATTTTCAGCTGACAGAGTGAAGCAAGCCACCATCAAGGAAATTTAGAGGATCCAATGAAAAAAAACATCACAGCGCTGGGTATGCTCTTTGATTGATGGCAGATCAAAATACAATTCCAGCACAACATTTGATACTTGGAATGAAATATGCAAATTATGTTATTAGATCCTACAGATTATCAGTTTTTATGATTTTGGTGGTTTTGTTCAGTTTTATTTCTGTCTCATAAGACAATACTAATTGATTCTGGGATTTCAATAGCCCAAATACACGTGTGCACATTTTTTGTCAACTAATCCTGTGTGGTTTTTTTGTATGGGACCAGCATACTGCATGAAATGAAGTGAGATGGAATCGACCCCCAGTCCTTTCAGTTGCCAACTGCTGGAAACAGCTGTGCTGAAGTTGTGTTTTGCTGCCTGATTGACAATGAGATGTTAAGCAATGCTGGGACTGTTTATCCCTGGTCCACATCTGGTTCCTTCCCCATATGACTATTGTTGAGCAATACATTGTTACGCCATCTCCACTAAAACCTCCATCTGGACACAGGGAAGTGACACAGTTGGTCCAGATGCACAAATAACTTAGACAACAGAAGCGACAGTGTTCACCTAAAGTTCAGCTAAAGGTTGTAATGTTTATTTCAACCTACACAAAAATACACTTTATTCAAACAAGACACTCAAAATGAACAACAGAAGGGATGTTCTTTGTATACGTGTTTCTAAGATGAGTTGGCTATGGCAGCCATCTTGAACTGACTCCAAAAGTTAATTGGTTGTAAATGTACATCCAGTAATTATTATCATTTCCTGAAAATGTCATTAAAATTTGTGCAGCGGTTTATGATATATTTTGCTAACAGACAAACAGAATTGACTCCAATTAGGAAATGGCAACATTTTAAACAAAATGCAATCTGTTAGTGCTCAGAATATATGTTGGGGATCAGTTTCAGCTACTACCACACTAAATGTGAGTTATAGTCATTTGTTGTGGTCAGTTGTTTGTAGCAGCCATCTTTAATTGGGTTGACTCCAAAACCCAATAAGTTGTAGATGTACATCCAATGATTACTTTTTGGAAGTTTCTTTAAAATTAGTCACACAAGATAAGAAGATTACAAAAAAGAAAAACATTTTTTTAGTAGTAAACTTACCTTTCTTCTAAATATATCCAACAACATACTGGTAAAAAAGAAACAGGAAGTGAAAAAAGTGCTTCTATTTCTAGCATGTCATAAATATAAATTTGCGAAGCTTTTAAAAACAGTCAACCTATTATTCCTCTGCTGCCCATGAGCCTGTCAGACCAGTCAGTAACTGAAGCCAGCTGATGGGATGAAAGGATTTACACTTTACATAAAAATCTTTTGTGCGAGGAAAGGTAGAGGAGACAGACGTTAACAAATGTCCCACTGAGGCAGAGGACAGCATGGACGGATCCACTGGGACAGGATTTGATCGCAGCAGGGTTGGCTTTCTGAAAGCGTCCACAGATGTGCCCCTCCAGTAGGACGGTGCTTTGATCAGGATCTTTTTTAAAACACAGAGACAATTTAGACAATGCACATAGAGACGTCAGTCTGCAGAGGACTTTGAATATTTCAAAGAACACTGATGGGATGTGATTTATTATCAAAGGAAGACTCTGGGATGAATAGGGAACGGAGAGACGTTATCTGTTTAGCAGATACTGCTCTGCACAGTCGACAAACAAAAACAGGGAAAAAAAGTTTGTCACATACACAATTAACATAAACAGATCTCTTGTCTGTGGCTTGAAAACGTTTATAAATTATCCATTATGTTTATTTGGGAATAGCTCATCCTTCAGGCAGCTCCTTAAAATGCTGTCAGAATGTACAAGATTAATTAATTTTATGACAGCTTCTTTATCTTTTCCCCACTTTTTAGTGATACCAGCACTGAAGCCCCCACATTACCATTCAGCCGTCATTGTTGGAATGCTGAGTCAGCATCCACCGTGCTATTTTTTATCTGTTTATAGTTTCTTCTGTTCGTTTTTTTTTTTTACTCAAACTACGTCCGCCTACTACATGCTATTTTAAGCATTCATAAATCAAAACATTCAGCTCATTCGGGAAAGGGGAGCGATGACTTTTGCTTTTCAAAATATTTCACTTTGAACATTATTCTTTTTGAAATCTGCTTTAGCAAACTTGCTTTATTTTTGTCTTCTTGTGCTACATTTATTTTTTTAGCTATGGTTTTATGACTTTTAGCTGTTATTATGTTACTTTTAGCTTTTAGTTACATAAATGATCCATTGAAAGAGCTGCTCTGCTACTTTTATAGCGTTTAGCTATCATTTTGCTACTTTTTGTTGGTGACGTTTTTGCTGATTTCAGCTTTTAGCGACTGTTCTGCTACATCTGTTAATTTTAGCTACATTTTTGCTGCTTTTAGCTTTACTGGAATGATATGTCAAAACACACACCTCGATGGGAAATAACGCACTGACTCTTGATAGCAGTACATCAAATGGTGTAAATGAAATAAAAAAAAAAGAGAGAATTTGTCTTCATATATAATAGGATTTTGTCAAAACAAGCCGTAACATAGCATTATTTTAGAAATAGAGAATTACATATTTAAATGCTCCTCTTAGAACCTTCTTCGGGCAACGACAAGAGTCAAAACTATCCGTTAAAAACAGGTTTCTCTCTGTGTCATGCCTTATCAGGCATCACTGCTGAATGTTTCACTGATTTCAAAGAATGTCACGTTCTTTGCTTGTACGTTTTCATGTAATTGTCCACCTGAACTGGAAAGCACTCTGGTCAACTTTGTCCGATTTGGCTGGATCTAAAGGTATTCAGCAGATATTTGAGGATAAGACTCGGAGTGCACATGGAGCCAACAAACGCTGATTGCGCTGGCCGCAGCGTTATGGTTCAGTCGGGCTGCAGTTTAATCATGTTACACTGACCTGGCTCAGGCTGCTTCGAGGCCTTCAGTAAGAATGGGAAACTGGGGATTGGACAGGTTGAGCTCTCAACAAGTGTAAGAACGAGTGCGAGTCTTTGAAAAAGTCTGATTTTCTGATCTGCTCCTACTTCTTCAGTGTGCAGCAGACACACTGGGACATCTTGAAGCCGTACTCTTGGGGGTGAACTGTTTGAAACTAGAATGCAGAGTCCCCAAAGCTGCGGTTTACCACGGGGAATACGAGTCGTTGATACCGTGTCGAGAATTTAGGAGGGAAAGAAAAACGTAAGGAAGAATAATGTGAAAGCTGGAGATTGTTAGAGCAAACTGAGTTGGGGGTAATTACAAGTGGCCTCTTTTCCACAGAATGGATTAGATAAAGATTGATACGGTAATAGTGTTTTCATTTCAGTTTCCATCTGAATGTGTGTGTGTGGGTGTGTGCCTGTTCTACTTTTAGTATTGCTCAACCTTCGCCTTCAGTGGCGGATAATAGTGTTTTTGCCCATGACTCTTTGTGTGTCTGTTTATTTGTCTGTACTGTTAGCAAAATACCTTATGAGTCACTGCAGGCTTCAACAAAAAGTTCAGAAAGTAATTATTGGATGGACATCTACAGCTGATTACCATTCGGAGTCAACCTGATTCTAAATGGTCACCACTGACTGCCAAGCAATCTTACCAAACACAAAAATGGCTATAAGTCAGTCAATTTTACAGATATTGAGCTAAGATGTGGTGCGGTAGTAGCTGAGCATTTCCCCCAACACATACTCTGAGTGCAACATATTGTGTGCCATCTTTGCTTAAAACTATGCCATTAACTGGCTGAGGTGATTCTGTTTGTCTTTTTGCAAATCATCTCATGAACCAGTGGACACATTTTAATGAAACTTACAGATTGTCATTTTTGGTTACACATCTGTAACTGATTAACTTTAGGGGTCAACCCAAATTGAGATGGCCGCCACAGCTAAATAACGTTAGCCGACACAAAAATGACTAAACCTCAGTTAATTTTACAGATTCTGAGCTAAACCCTGGTGTGGTTGTGGCTAAGAGTCATTCACAACACAAACTCCAAGCACTAACAGACCATATGAGATCTTGCAGTACCGCATTAGGTTTTACATAAAGTTATTTTCAATGTTTGACCAAAACAACTCATTTCTCATCATAAGATGATTTTAGTTGAAAGCTTTCGCACAAAAGGAGATGAGCGATTCCTTCAAGGACTGCTTGGCCTTTAAGTTTGAAAGGATTTTGTGCATGAATGATATTTCAGAAGTGTGCAAATAGGTACATGGTTTGCAAAGGAAGCTCTGCGAGCAGGTTACATCCCAGAACTTATCATAACGGTGAAATGAGGTGAGCAGAGAGATGGAGCCTGGAAATCTGTGTTTAATTTTGGGATGGTACTTTGTCAAAGTCGAGTCGGTGACAGAAAGTTGGACGAGGACGGGCTCCTCAGGGTTCACGTGTGATTGAGCCAGGAGGGCTGCAGCTCTGTAGATGTGGGTCATCCACAGGCCCTTCACACGGCCTTTCATCCTTTACATCGTCAAGGGCTCTTTACCACACGTATTATTAGCCCTGTCAGTTTTAAGTACTAATTGGGGGAATGTGATGCACTGATTGCTCGGCAGGTGACCAGAATCAGACTTTGTTGTTGTTGTTTTTGACTAACTTTACTGACAAGGCACTCAAAAACCTGATTTTATTTTTTGTTTCCTGGTCAGTGAATTTACCATAGCAAAGTCTCAACTCCCTAGCACAGAAAATCTCGGTGTGGATTCTTTTTCTGAGAGGGTAAAAACTACAAATAGGTTTTTGTGAGATCTGTAAGATGTTTAAAAGTAACGTTAGCAACAAAGGCCTTATGAAGCTTAGAATCATGAAAGGTTTATGGAGGTAGGCATAAGTTGAAAATTATCACCTATTGACGAAAAGCAAAAAAGCAGGCGATGATCTCATGAAACACCAGACAGAGTTTACTGAAACTTGTAGGAAGTCACTCCAAAGGTTTTCAAAAACAAAGCAACTGGGCTTTTATTCTGTAGATGAAGATGTTTTGCTTCCCATCTGGGGAGCTTTTTAAATTGAAAACGGAAGACTTCTTTCCTTCGAGGAATGCTACTTTCAATTTTTAAATTAAAAATAATTTTGATTAATTGACCATGCCACTAATTGAAGGTGACCATGAATTCTCTTCTTTAGTGAGAATTAGATTGTTGTGTTTAATTTGACTGCGATCACAACAAGTGACTTACAAATTAAAAACTTCCATTTCGAATCTATCTTCATGTAACATTTTTGGGTCAAACTGTAGACCTCAGCCTTCTTTACTAAATCTGAATTTTCCAGGTCCTGTTCTAAAATTAGCCACAACCAAGACGAGCCCGCCTGTTTTGGCTGATGCACATAATATTAACATAGCACAAAAAGTAAGGAAATTTGCATTTGGTCATTTTTTTCTTGTAACAATGCATCTCGGCCACAAATCTTACACCATAGGAAGGCCTGTTTCCCCTTAAATGGTGCTAGATTTATTTGAAAAATGCCTTTATTGGTTGAACAGTAGAGTTGAGTATGTGGGTTGCACCCATGAAAAACCAAACAGCTTATTCTGCTATTGACACATATCAGTAGCAGCTTCTGGTACCCCAGGTGCTGCCAGTCAGGTGCCTGATTGGGGCTTGATTGTCAGCAGCTGTGAACATGGACTCGGCTACAGCGGTCAGTTGGTGTCTGCTCCAAGCATGCCCAGTTTGACTGATCTGGACAGGGCAACTTCAAGCTGGTGTTCCACAAAACCAAGCTGCAGCATTATTTAATGTGAGCCCTAGTGCCAGCTTTTGATGGAGGCAGTGTGATAGTGTGGGGCGGCATCTCCCTCACTGGAAGAACAAAATTTCTTATTATCGGAGGCAATATCAATGCAGAGAGATATCCTCCAAGATGACAACGTTCGCCCCCACAGAGTAAAGTTTATCATCGACTAGGCTCAGACTTTGGCAGTGGAGATAATGGAATAGTCTGCCTGTAGTCCTGACGTCAGACCCATTGAACACCTGTGGGATCAACTTGCTGTTTGTTACAGAGTGACCCACACAACCACACTGGTTGACCTGCAACAAATGCTGGTTGAGTATAAGATGCCATCCCACAGCCGTGTGTGACAGAGCTGGGAGCAGCATGAGGAGGAGGTGCCAGACTGTTGGGGCTGTGTATGGTTCTTCCACGTGCTGCTGTAGCCTTGTTTGTTAAATGAATAAATTGTTAAATTGTCAATATGTCTTGTTTCTTAAGACTTCAACCATCCAATCCAATAAACAACACCAAACAAGAGTCAACAGCAGAATATGCTTTGGAGTTTTAACAAGTTTTGTATAATATTTGTTGTCACAAAGCATTGATACGAAAAGAAAAAATCAACCAAACTCAAATTTTCTTTTTCTTTGTGCAATGTTTCTGTTTCAGTACCAAGTGACCACTAAGTGTGCACCTTTATGGTTCATAGAACATGGCACATGACAAAAGAACGAATGTTAGTAGGTAAAAACTATTTCTCAGGTTTTTGACGATGGAAGCCATAATAATGAATACTCTAACCCCCTAAGGGACACTCTCAATAAATGTTGTGCATAAATTATTGATCTTTTAAATCCCAATAAACATTTTCTAGTCTAAATGTCAGATCATAGGTGTTTCAAAACAGCTTCATGTATTTTAATAATAAATGAATAAAAATCCTAGTACCTCATTGTACCTATTACTGCAGACTACAACACTCCAGCCATAGAAACAGCTGTAATTACTTACATCAAGCCAATCCCTAACCTTCCGAACCCCCCGTGCACTCCCTCAGAGTCTAATGTTAGCCTGTAATTAATGTCCTGCCACAGGGTAAGGTAGCCTTCTACATTCTACTGCTGTTGGCAAAACCCCACACAAATGGAATTTGAAGTGGGGAGAAACCTTTCCTTCAGCAGCTCGTATTGAGCCTTAATAAAACTGGGTAAACACAAGGCTGGATCAGAAGCTGAGTCAGGGCTAACAGACTGTAGTCGTGACCCAGTTCAGCTTGTTGACGACTCACAAAACAAGGTTAATTTACTGTAACCATTAGCCCTCATGCAGTTTTGGCGTCTTGTTTTTCATTGAGCTGAGGAGAAATTCAGTCAGCATATAAATTATTTAGCTGTGGCAGCAGTGGAGCATTGTTTTTTTTTTGTTTTGTTTTTGTTTTTTGGTTAATCGTGGTCATTCCTAACAGTTCACGAAAGACTACATTAATCTTTTAAACATTTATTTATTGAATTATTAAATATTAGTTGGATTGAGGGATTTAAGCCCCGTCCACACAGGAAGGCTGTCTTTTTTTTTCTTCTCATAAACAGCAACATTTGCAGAAAACAACCCAAAATGCTGTAGTAACTATGCCAGGCCTGTGTGTGGTGCCGTAACCCTGAGCAAAATTGAAAAATAAATGCAATCGTCACAACTGTTTTGTTTTTTTTTTAAACACTGGTGACACGCAAATGGTACTTTTCTACTCAAGGTGCTTTTTTGACACATCTACTGCAAAGAAAAGCGACTTGGATTGCCTCAGCATGTTTTTGTCATTGTAGTTTACTTTGAAAGGATTATTAGGTGGAAACTATGGTCATGGGTGAGCTTACCTTTATTGTCAGAATACCCCCTCCATGTCGATCCATTGAACCGGTGAAATCGAAGGAAGTTTAATAATCCCAAGCTAGCAGAATTAGCAGTTTGTGTCTCTGTCGTTACAGAATTTTAAGCTGCAGGACTCGAGGGGAGTAAACTCTAATTTATCTCAAGCCCCAACTGTGTGGACACAGCCATTTTTTTAGACTCCTTTTATATGTAAACAACCTCCCGGAAACGTCAGATTTTCCAATGCTGTTTGTGAAAACGGTTCACATGCACATGGCAACGCTGTTATCGCAATCGTTTAGACAAGACTGTTGAATTTGCTGTAATGTCCATGCCAGGTCACTAGCTGTAATTTTTGAATATCAACGACTCTTCAGTCTTGAGCATTAAAATAGTTGTAGGCCCATTCAGCCACGAGGTGGTGTAACACGTATATGTTCCGTGTCAGAAGCTCTGATAAATTAAGAATGAGCAGCACAAACAGCATTCTTCTAGCCGCCACTGTTGTTTATCTACTCACGCAAGCGCAGAAAACCGTTGCTGTCCATAGAGCGCATATGGGATATCGCACCAGTGCTTGCCGTTTCCAAAAGCTTTCACTGTGAGACCTGGATTCAAAACGCTGTGGTGTGAAAACAACCGTTGCTGTCGTGTACACGAACAGCTGAAACGCAACAGAAATGTTCCGGTTTCACCTTATAACGGCGTTGTGTGTAAACAGGGTCTTGAGCAAATGTTAAAGCGGCAGCTGAGATTAGCATTTCTTAAGATGCTAACAGTTCACATCTCTTCTTGATGTGCTGATACGTACTTGTTCTTATATATATAATTAGCCCTGCGGGAGTAAAGGAAGAAATATGCACACGTAGTGAGAAAGTTGGTCTTTTGTTTGGGATTGGGGGGACATAATACGAGGGGGGGAGGGGGTTGCAGAGCTGATGACAAATTGAATAATTACCAACATATTGGAAAAGTGCTTTTTGCTTAAAACGCCCATCCCTGTTTTGCATTGCGTGCTAATGAAATAGCACACAAAAGCACTGGAGGTGAACGGGAGGAAGCCTTCTGTTTGCAAGTTCATTTATTGTTGCAGCAATTGTTTCTGCATCGACATCGGGTGGGCAACGGTCACATCAAGAAAATGAGTAATGGCACCCATCCGTCTTCTCTACCCTCTTGATCTTGTTCAGGGTCGAGGGGAGCTCCATCAGTTAAAGAGCGGGAGGCGGGGGTACACCCTGGACAGATCTCCAGTCCATCACGGGGCTGAGTAATGATAGTGTAGGCAAATTCATTTAAAGAAGTAATTTGAGCTACTGTTCTTTTAAGGTTGATAAAAAAGGAGAAGCTCAAATTGATCTCATCCTATTTCTCCTTTTACGGTCTTAACAAATCTCGCTCTTTTTTTCTTTTCTTTTCTTTTTTTTTTTACCTCATTTTCCTTTTCTCTGAACACAGCAGTCACTTTTTCCATCAAAGAGGAAGTCATTAGAGAAGTTAGATCACCAAATCACACATTACATTTACCCTTTTCCTTAGCAACCATTTCAGCTTTAAATCGCTCGCACTTCTTCGCTGTTATTTCAATTTACTTGTGATGCAAGCAGCATTTTAGGTGCAGGTGATAAATTATAGGATTATCTGTATCCACTCAAATGTTTTTAAACAGACTCATGCACAACCTTACCGTACATTTGATTAAAAAAAATATAATTAAGACCCTTTGGCCAGTGTTTGTGTTTTTAATCCGTCTGTTAACAAAATATCTTATGACTCACTGGACAAATTTTATTTAAATTAGCAGAAAGGGATTATTGCATATAGATCTACATTTGAAACATGTCCAGAGCCAACTCATTTAAATATGACCGTTACAGCCAGCTGACGTTAGAAAACACAAAATGGGCTATAACTTAGTCAGTTTTACAGATATTGACCTAAGATTTGGTGTGGTAGTAGTTGAGACTGAGCCCCAACACATATTTTAGGTGCTAACAAATTGCACAAAATTATTATTTAAAACGTCGCCATTACCTGTTTGGAATCAACTCTGTCTATCTGTTGGCAAAATATCTCATGAACCATTCAAGAGATTTGAATGAAACTTTCAGAAAGGAATCGTTGGATGTCCATCTACAAGTGATTGACTTCTGAAATCACTTCACCTCAAGATGGCTGCTACAGCTAATTGACATTACCTAACACAAAAATGGTCATAACTCAGTCGGTTTTATAGATATTGTGCTAAAATTTTTGTGGAAGTAGCTGAGACTGATCCTCAACACATAATCTGAGCGTAACACTTCACTGTATCACGTGAGATAGCATATAACCTTATCTTTAACACCATGATTTCTCAACATAAGATGATCCTTTAAAACTCTGTTATGGAAGGCGATGCTAGGCCTTTAATCTTGATACATTCTTAGAAAGCCCAAATGTTTACCCTGAGCTGGTAAAATAAAATACTTTTGTGTCAAACCTTTATAATAAACCAGGTCATTTGGGAAGATAAGTAGGCGATTGGAATCTGGACCTCCCTCTCTCCGTAGATACGTTTGCCCTTCAGCATGATCTGTCCTCAGGAGATCTCCCGCCGGGTGAGGTTATGGATATCTCTGACATGCAAATTTCAACAGCTGAATAATACCTAAAACGCATTCTGTCACTTTGAAACGTGCGCTTTTCAAAGTCAAACGCCGTACCACATAGCAAAGCAATGAAACCAGAGTGTAGCCAGCTGTTCACTATGATGAAGCAGCTCATTGTAGCAAACAGTGCTAATGTAACATTAGTACGATGGGAGGCTTCCTGAACGCACTGTTGGAATGATTTGTGCACCAGTCCCAGTGACCTAACTGTTATTGTCAACCGTGTCCCAGTTAAAGGTTAATGAGGTGTTACATATTTAATGACTATTCTAATTAGCCATATGTAAAATCAAAATGAGGTATGAGGTTCCATTTAAAAATTAAAGGAATCCTAGGCCCTTTCGTGCCAGACTTTTAAACTAAGATGCTGAGAAGTGATGGAGTTGCAGCCGCTTTAAACACAATCTGAAAATAACATTACGCGCAATCTATTTGTTTTATGTTGGCTAATGTTGATTAGCCGTGGCAGCCATCTTTAATTGGATTGCCTCCAAAAGTACAACCAGTGATTCCTATAAGGAGTACATGTTGTGAATCACTCTCAGCTACAACCACACCAGATTTTAACTCAACATCTGTAAAACTAACTAAATTGTAGCCTTTTTTGTGTTTCCTAAGGTCAGCTAGCTGGTGCGGCCATCTTGATTTGGGTTGACTCTAAAAGTTAATCGGTTCTAGTAATTAGTCCAGTAATTAGTTCCTGAAAGTTCCAATAAAATGAAATTTTGCTAACAGACAGACAGAGCTGACTTCAAAAAGTTAACGACAAAATGGCAATCTGGTGGAAAATGTTTGTGTTTCGTTTCTCCCTTTTCACAAGTTTGGTCTTTATCTTTGCTCTAAAATATATAAAAACTACTTTAAAATGTCAACAAATTATTAGAACTGTCATTTAATAATGTAACAAAAGTTTTATATGCAATGTTTAAATATTACCTGATGAGTTGTGTTATCTTTTTTCTAAGAAAAAAGCACGTTTTTTTCAGCTCTGGACAAACTGTATTTAACGAGATAAGAGGCAGAAATGGCCGCAGCGCCTGATTGAGGCATACTGAGAAAACACCTGTAGAAAGAGTGATTATTAATTAGTGTGATAACTTTAATCTTCTTCTTTTTTTTAGTCGGAGACTGAAGGCTGGTTTCATCCAGTAAATTACATCTTTTGGAAATGTTCTTTAGGGATTTCCTTAACGTGACCATTTGGTATAACTCAGAAAGAAAAACTAAATATCTTCTCCCATACTTCTGTCATGTCCAGTGTGAAAGAAGAAAGCTGTTCCTTAAATGTTTTTTTTACATCCTGATGCATCCAAATCTACAAGTTTACAAGTTAAAAAATGGCTCCACTGTTTTTGACTTCTTACATTGAAAACTGTAGGGTTTTTTGGTTGTGTGTGTGTCAGTCTGTTTGCAACATATCTCATTAACCGCGGGACAAATTTTTATGAAACTTGGAATGCACATCTACACCTGATTCACTTTTGGAATCAATCTAATTTAAGATGGCTACCAGAGCCAAAGGATTTTTGAGCCAGCTCTTCATGTCTGTTAGCAAAATATCTCATGAGCCACGAGACAGATTTTAATTAAACTTTCAAAAAATTAATTACTCAATGGATATCTACAACTGATTAAGTTTTGGAGTAAATCCAGTTTAAGATGGCTGCCGCAGCTAATCAACACTAGTCAACACAAAAATGGCTACAAGCCAGCGAGTTTTACAGATATTGAGGTCAAATTTGGTGTGGCAGTAGCTGAGAGTCATTCACAACATCTCTGAGCTCTCTGTGTGAGATTGCACAAAACTGCTTTTTCTGAGGTCAACTAAAACTGGCGACAACTTCATCATTTCTCATGATAAGATGACTTTGGTTTAAAACTCTGGCATGAAAAGTGGCGGGTGATAGGCATTCCTTCGAGGAATGCTGGGTGTTTATTTTATGTTGCTTTGTGGCAGCAGCGTAAATGTATTTATTTAAAACACAGGAGGACCACGCATTACAAGCTAAAGGATTATTCACTTATTATAAGATCTGTCGCTGCAGGTGACTCCCCTCCTGGTCGCTCCTCTCCAAACTGTGGAGCTTTATTGGTAGGATTAGTGGATTTTTGGAGCCGAGTTCATGCAGTAAGCTAACAAATCACCATGCGATGTGTAGAGAACACACACAGGACACGTTTAATTTGTCACCTCATCAGCTCTGCGCCTGCCGTCGGCAGCCGAAGCCACTTTAGGACAAACGAACTGTACGTTCCTTTCTGTCTGAACGGCTTTGATGCTATAATCCACTGTCAGATTCACTTGTCCATGGGATGTAAGCTCGGGAGTGTTGGTTAATTTGTGTTTATGTTGATCCTTGTGTATCCTGTCACCTGGACCACATGTAACTGACCCAGATCTTTATTTGGAACAAAAACCCTGGATTACCAGACTATTACTGTCCATATCAGAAAACATTGATTCATACGCGCCTGACATACAGGTGCAGATCAATTTGTTTGTACCCTTTTGTTAAAGAAAGAAAAACCCGCAAAGGTCACTTAAATAACTTGAAACCTAAAAGGTATAAAAAAAAAAAACCCAACTGAAGATCGACTAATAAAAAAAAACAGACTTTGCTTTTGAATTTTGGTTCAACAGAATAATTAAAAAAACAAACTAATGAAACTGGCCTTGACAAAAAAAGGGATAGAACTGCTAGAAAAGTTTGAAACTAACTTGTCCACAGGGACATGTTAAACTAAGGTGTGTCCTGTAATCAGCATCACAGCTGTCTTCAGTCTTGTAAGCTGACAGTCAGCCTTTTTAAAGGGTGAAAAACTGATGACAAACTGAAGAGATGGATAATACGAATAGTAACCAAAGAGCCCAGAACGATTTCCAAAGAGATTAGAGGTGAAGTCCAAGGTCAAAGGTCATCAGAGTCAGATCGCAGCATCAGTCACTGTTTGAGTCAAAGTGAAGCCAAAGAAGAGGACAAAGCAGAACACCAAATCTTAGGAAAGCCGGACTGGAATTTAACAAAATGCATATTAGGAAGCCACAAAGCTTCTGGGAGAACGTCCTTTGGACAGATGAGACAAAACTGGAGCTTTTTGGCATCAAGTCCCATCAGCTCTGTGTTAATGGACCCAATTATGAAACCTACAAAGACCAGAACCCTGTACCTACAGGGTAACATGGAGGAGGCTCGGTTCTGTTCTGGTTCTGCTTTGCTGCATCTGATACAGGGTCCTGAATCTGTTCAGGGTTCTGTAAAATCCCAAGACTATCAAGGCGTTCTGGAGCAAAACCATCTTTGTCAAAGCCAGTTTAATTTTTAATTTTTCTTTTAAACTCCAAAATTCAAACTCCATGCCTGATGATCATATCGGATTTGTGGTAAATACAGTGTTGCATAGGTTACAATCAAGGAAGAGCTATCCAGCACGTACAATTCCTTTACAATCTTTGAAACGGCACAGTGAGATTTGGGTTTTAGTTGAGCTAGACAACCAATGATGGCAGCAAAAGCTGAAGAGCTAAAAGAGCTAAAAGAGCTAAAAGAGCTAAAACCAAACACCTCAAATATGGGATGTCATATAAAAATGTAAAATTGTTTTTTCCCCTTAGTAGTAAATCAAATAAATTTATTCAACTAAACCGCTAAAAAACAACAACATTTGCTTATGGATGAACTGAGTGTGTTAAGGGCCAAAACAAATCCACAGATTTTGAGTGTGTGTGTTTTTTTTCTGGAATTGTTATCATTTATTAATCTAAATGATTTTTGCAAAATATGCTTTTCTCTGTATGGTAGCAGTCCGGCTCAGCATGGTGGCTCATCTGAAAAGCATCTCATTAGTGGAGAAGCTGCAGATTAAACATGAGACACACTAACATTTGGTCCATTTGTACTCGGAAAGAGCCGTCTGTAGAACAATCACCGAAGCCGTTTCAAAACCAATTTGGCCGTGAAAAACCGACGTGGTTGAATTAAAACAGAATCCTTTGAAAAAGATTGGGACTTTAGGGTTAAATGTCTGCACTCGAGGTTTCTACGTTTATATTCTTGACTCACACACACACACTCGGCCCTTTTTATGTCCTCTGTTACAGTTCGAGGCCTGTCTGACACAGCCAGGACCAAAGCACTAAAACCAAACACCAGGATTTTTTTTTCACTTCTCTGCAGTGCAATGTATTCTGGGGTTTTCAGTGGACTGTTCATCATTTATTTCACAACAGCTTAGCCTATTCATTACTGCCTGTCACCAAAAGGCAAAAACAGACAATAATGTTTTCTGTGTCTGTTCTCATGTCTGTTTTCAAAATATTTCATGAACCAATGGACACATTTGAATGAATCCAGCAGAAAGGAATCATTTGATGTACTTCTACAAATGATTAACCTTTGGAGTCAACCTGATTCAATATGGCTGCTTCAGCCAACGTATATTAAAAAACACAAACATGGCTACAGTCAGGCTTACAGATATTGGCCTAGAATTTGGAGTGGTAGTAGCTGAGATTGTGATCACCAACAAATAGCAGAAGATCTTTGTTTATAATCTTACCATGACCTTTATGCAGTCAGCTGTCTTTTGAAGAAAACTCATATTAAATCTCGGTTGATTTGCCTAACTCTAGTAGACATTTATTCAGAATTTTTTTCCACAGAGTCTTCCTCTCTGCCTCTCTCTCATAAAGCTCAGACTGGTGAAGAACCCGGGCAGCAGCTGTTGGAGCTCAGTCTCTCCCATCTGACCTGCTGAAGCTTTAACTCCTTCAGAGAGCTCCCAGGTGTCTTGGTGGTCTCTCTCACTGTTCTCCTTCTTCACCGTCACTCAGTTTGTGAGGACGGTCTGCTCTTGGTAGATTTACACGTGTCCTATATTCCTTCCATCTCCTGATAATGGATTTACCAGAACTCCTGGGATATTTAGGGCTTTGGAAATCCTTATCTCCATCCCCTGACTTGTACTTTTTAAATAATCTTTTCTATGAATTGAATTCAGACAGTCACTTTTTTTTTTTTACATCTTGTCGATAAGGCCAGTTTATGTTGACCATGACTGGTTTATGACAAGGTCAGAAGGCAAAAATGATCTTTTCTTAAGGCTTTTCGTACACCAAAATGTAGACACTTGTTTTAGCTCAGATTGATTTTGGGGGAGCAGCTGCATCGGCACTCTTTAAAAATTTTTTTGGGAAATGTTTTAGTAATTGCATTACTACCCAGCTCCATTCAGTAGAGAACATTTCCAGTCGGAGACCTCTCTACATGCCGTCTTTCAGTCCATGGTCACCTATTATTTTATGACATCAGCCAAGGGGCAGGATGGATGTACCCATTCGGATTAGACCAGGCTCTTTGGGTATATTCATGGGCAAAAATACCCATTTTCTCACCTTGTGCCTTTCACTGGAAAAAAGCCCCACTGTGGACTTTGTTCTTTTTGTCATTCTTGTATGATTTTACAGTAGCAGGAGGAGAAGAAAGAGAAAAACGTGGCAGTGCAAAATGGCCATTTTCCATCTTGCACCCAGGCAGTTGTTTCTTAAGCGCTTTATTGTATGATTTCTCTGTAAGTATATGATTTGTCAAAAGAGGATTTTGAGTGTCTGGTTCACAAGTGTCCTTTGAAAGAGAAAAATGATAGTGGTTATGACCCCCGTTGTACGCACATGTACATGTATTTTCTGCCAGCAGTATTAATGCCTCCACCTACATCACGCCCAGACTTTGCCTATTTCTTTTTAAATAAATGTTGTTTTTGTGTGAAATTAACGCATTTTTATAGCCAAACAACACATTGGTGCTTTAAATCATCCTCGGGGGGTGGGGGAGAGACATAAAGAGTACAGGGGGGAGGGAAATGGGGGGGAGTTAAAAGAATGAGAAGCACTGCTGACCTAAATGTGGCTCTCATTAGGATGACTTGCACATGAGAGGTGGAGGTAGAAGCCAAGAAATGCCCTCTTGCTCTCTTTANCCCCCCCCCCCCCTATGTCATCTGCTTCGGCTCCTCCGTTCTCTTCGGTTCCTTTCATATGCGCACCCCTTTTCTCTTTTCTTTGTCTCCAGTTTCACCCAGCCCTCCCTCTGTTATTTTTCTTTCCTCCCTCATTCTGCTTCCCCTCCTGTTTCTTGGCTAAGGAGGCCCGGCGCTTTTGCATGAAAGTTACTACAGGGAGATGTTTGCAAACGCAAGGGGGAAAACAAGGTTACGGCGCCGAAATGAAAAATTATAAGCCTAAGTAAAAATGTCTTCTCAAGCTGCTGCTGAATATCGCCGTACATCAGGTAATTTGTCTCCCAATTTTTGTCTTGCTCCGCAAAATTGAGGTTGTAACTTTCTTGCCTTTTTTTTTTACCTGCTGTCTTAAAGCAGTCTGGAAAGTGATCCACTGTTAACATGAATATTAAAGTTGCCTGACCTACTTTTCTCGGAATCAGTTGCAAAAAAAAAAAAAAAGCAGATCTGTACCAAACAACAGTAAAATAATGAAAGTGGCAGCATGGCAGTCCCCCGCCTTGCAGCCCTAATAATAATCTGATGAGCACAAGAGAAGACAGAGTGAAAGCTGATTCTTTAAGAGGAAGAAAAAAAATGGCTATAACAATTTTAAAACCAGCTTGAAGGCATTTAAGGTCTTGGCAGACAGAATAAACAGGCTATTAACATTAGCGCCTGATGCATGTGTGCAGTCTGCAGCCGGCAGAAGCACAAACACACGCCTTTCTCCTGCCTTTTCTGTGGAAGCTGGATGAATGGAAACTGACATGTTTGCAAAGTTATCTCATGCTCTGTACCTATCACGTGTAGATACTGTAGGTCAGAGTTCATCTGATAAGACATGTCTGTGTCTTTGCGTGTCTCTCTGCCAGCAGAATGAATAAGTCTTTGTGCTCTCGGTCAGGGTCAGAGTCTGAGGCGGGAAGCAGCGCGGCATCGGGAATTAATCCACAAATTTGTCCAAAGACTATTTTACTTATATGAATATTTATATTTCTGCTTTGTTCGTATGCTTCTCTTTTCAATTTATACATTAGTGTACCTTCCATAAATATATAAAAGAAAAATGCGAATGGCTTCAAAAGCTCCAAATTGATTTGACTGAGAAGATTAAAGCTCCATTGGAACAAGAATAATAAAACACCAGGAGATGAAGCTTTCTACGTGGGATTCCTAGTCAGACCCTGTCTACATTACTTTTTAGTTATCCCTGTCAAAGAAAGGCACAAGTGGACTGTACTATTTTTCTCTGGGTATGTGTGCATGTGTGTGTTTGTATGCCTGTCTGTTAGCAAAACATCTCATGAACCACTCAACAAATTTTAATTAAATTTGCAGAAAGTAATCACTGAATATGCATTTACAGCTGATAAACGTTTGGCGCCAACACGATTCAAGATGGCTGCCATGGCCAACTGACCTTCAAAAGCACAAAAATGGCTATAGCTTAGTCCATTTCACACATATTGAGCTCAAATCTGGTGTTGAAGTAGCTGAGGCTGATTCCCAACGCGTATTCTGAGCGCCAGCAACGGGGGCCGCGGTAGCTCAGTGGTCAGTGAATACATAAGTTGGTGGGATACAGCGAGCAGAACCTCCAGCAGAACCTGACTCAGGATGAGCGGCTTCAACCAGTTGGGGGAAAGGACAAGACAATGACACAGACATATAGACACAAACAAGCCAAGGAAAAAGAAGAGAAGCACAAAGAAACAATAAAAGATGTTCTCAGAGACAAATTTTCAACATGGAGGAAACAAGCCTTTTCTGCTCCCTTGGTTTTGCAACAAGCTGAATTTTCACTCTGAGATTACAAACTGCAGGAGACAGAGAGAGAGAGAGAAAAATATTCACCTGAAAATACAAGGCTGAGTCTCCAAATGGGATTTAAATGAAAAGAAAACAAAGTTTGTTGAAAACTGGAGGTCGTTTCAGCTGTAATTGAAAAATTACTCACACTGTAGACTGCCCTAAAAATCAATGTTTAGAGCTGGTAACATTAAATCACCAGTATTCACTTACAGAAATAAATCCTATCCAGATGAAGCTTTTGCAAAATGTTCACATTTTTGTGAGGCTTACAAAATAAAGCATAGTTTAGACAAGGACAGGGACCTGTGAAACTGCAGTTTCCTCCCAATCTTGATAAAAATTATATAAATCTCATAAAAAACAATATTGAAAATCCAGAGTGAAGAATTAAAGTCTCATCAATATACTAAAATAACCTTAACACTGCTGTGAATTCAAGAAGTATTTTAGATATATGTCTATGCAATTTCCTGTCAGAAGAATAGGAGACATTTCACAAAATCCATGGTTTAAAAAACTATGGTTCTGTTTAGTTTTCAGAACCATAGTTTTTGGTCACTGCTGGCTACCTTAACAAAGACAAAAGTGGTGATAACCCCGTTTATGTCTGTGTGTTTTTTGTAACTTTTTAAGGAACTCTTCTGGTATAATCACCTACCTTCTGTGGACCACTAGTCTTTATGAGGACCAAAGCCTGGTCCTAATATGGCGGAACACCATTTTTGGGTTGTGTTTAGGGCTAAGATGTGATATGAGTTGGGGTTAGTGTTAGGGTTAGACATGCCCAAGTCATTAGGCATAACTAGAAATTTCATGAATCACTCAGATGGATTTTAATACAACTCAGAAAGTAACTGGATGTACATCTACAATCATTAACTTCTGGGATCAACCCAATTCATGATGGCCACCACATCTATTTGATCTTAGCCAACACAAAAATAATTATGACTCAGTCAATTTTGCAGATATTGAGCTAAGATTTGGTGTGGTTGCAGCTGAGAGTGTTCCTCAACAAATGCTTTAAGCACTAACACATTTCACAAGCTCTCACCATATTGCGGTATTGTGTTTAACATCATTTACGAGGTTTGACTAAAACACCTACAACTCTAGTTTCCCATAATAAGATGATCTTAGTCTAAAGCGTTTACATAAAATACCTTTCCTGAGTTTTAGTGAATTTGAACCAGCCCTAAATGCCTTAAACTGTGACCTCAATCATCTGGAAATTACAGCATTTTTGCCAAAAAACACACAAAAAACCCCATTTTGTGTCAAATTTATACTATTTCTGTAATTAGACTTTTTTAATTCAAACCTTTCCAATCAAGTTTTCAGTGACAGCTTTAGCAGAAATCTCACAAGTCCTTGATGCTTTAAGACTCTCAGAAGAAACACATAAATACTGCCAAAAAGTGACGTTATGGGACATCCTTCAGTAATAATAATCCAGCTCAAACGAGCCAAAAGGAGCTGGAGAAATCCAATCTTACTGCTCTGGAATGACAGAGTGCTGCGTGTGTGAGTGTGTGTGTGTGTTTGTGCATATGCTGTATGTGTAAATTAAAAGACTAAATGCGCTGTCATCCTCTCTTTGTCTTCCAAATTATTCCCATCTGTGGTTTGTGGCGACAGCAGGGTATGATTGGTTGTCGGTAGCTGTTGGACATCAGATATAGTCTGTGCCATACTTGCCATCATGAAACAAAGTTACAGGAACTACAGCCAGACTTCTTCAAGGACGTTAAAAAAAACGCTACCTATGGGCTGTATTTCTTACTTCTACCTGCCGCAACGTCAGCATCTGTGAATTGAGCCTGCCAGCTTCAGATAAGAGCTCAGCTGACTCCTTCAGTGGTCATTACTTCAAGCTAGATCTAATCCCTCGTGGGTTTCAGCACCCCTCTGGATCTCTGTTTAACGCCCAACAGCGACTCGTTTAGAAATAAAAGCTGACCTGGACTCTGAATCTTGAGGAACAGCAGATGAAAGGAACGGACTAAAAGATTCATCATATTCCCAGGTTCAGAATTTCAGAGCACATATGTTGCAGGGTTTTTTTTTTTTTATATCTTGTTGGTTTCCACCATCGTAATTCAAACAATAATGTTTTTGCTTGTGTATGTGTGTTGGTGTGTCTGCTTGTTAGCAAAATAGGTTATGAACCACTGGACAGCTTTGAATCAAACTATCAGAAAATAATCATCAGATGTACATATACAACTGATTAACTTTTGGGGCCAGCCTAATTCAGGATAGCTGCTATGGCTAATTAATCATAGAAAACACGTTTGCATTTTGGTGCGTAAGCACAAGCAACAGTCAGAACCTTCCCTCCTGCAGCTCGAAACCACAGAGAGGCAACCATCTCATTCACAAGGAGGAACTCCAGGGCTTGTGAGTATCCCCACACCCACCCCTCCTCCTGGGCAACTCTGGGGTCGAAGAGAGTCCAGCCCCTCTCCAGGAGTTGGGCTCCAGAGCCCAAGCTGTGTGTGCAGCTTAGCCCAACTATATCGAGCTGCTATCACTCAACCTCACCCACAGGTTCCGGCTCCTTATCCACCGGCAGCATCACATTCAGCATTCCTACAGCCAGTTTATGCCATCAGGAATCAGCATGCCTACGGCTCTGTGCTTACCTGTCACCTGGTTTGGACAGCATCTTGCCTTGTTGTCTCTCTCGGCAGGCGATAGATCTACGAGGGGTTGGCTTTTCATGTTTTCTTTGAGCTTGGCCCGGCCGAGCCGAAAGAGCCAAGGATCACCAGGTGCTTGTCGGTGAGCTATCCAACCAGGCATTACTCCAAGAGGGTGCCCCGGTTTCCCTGACCTGGGCAAGAATACCTGTTCATCAATGGTCCTTCTTCATCATAAAGGTCTTCAATGGAGCTCAGAGTAGAGCTCATGTACTGTATGCTGCCGCCAATTTTGCTATTCATGGATATTTTTATTCCACCATTTTCACCAGTTCAATGGATCAACATGGCGCTTGTGTTCTGGTGATCAGGATGTAGCTCACCTCTGTGGTTATACCTTCCACTCTTCTATGTAAAACTGGAAGCATAAAAAGATGCTGGATCACTTCAGTTTTTTTTTTCTTTTTAATTTTGGCAGGTGTGCTTAACATAGCGGGCAAAGCACTATGGTGGTTGGGAAAACAACTTGGCACATTACCACCACATTGTGATAGTGTTGGCAGCATATTACTACCAGGTGCTGGGGGTAGAGGTAGCGGTG
>NC_051436.1:15920684-15938816 GCF_001649575.2 Kryptolebias marmoratus
GGTAGACAGTCGCTTATCAGAACAACTGTTGCATTAATTCTTCAATTTTTTATATTTCAACAACTTTTCGAATATTAAGAAACATAGTCTCATAGTTTCACCAAAACAGGCTTTTAATTTTCAATTAAATTTGAAGGATTGGGTTTTATGGTACCAAGTTTCAGGTGAATATTAAATAGGTAAAAAATAAATAAATGTCAGTGTGATGAAATATCAGTTACAAACGTGAAAACGTTTGTTTTTAAAAAAAAATATTTCAGTCTACCCCCTAACCCCCCAACTCCACCCCTCCATCTATTATGGTTAAAGCATTTAATGCAGCTGAAGAGTGATGCATGATGCTAAGCTGTGAGAGTAAAGTAAATCCCTTCTTTTGCTGATAGATTACCCTTGAGGATTGAATCTAAACTCCTTTCTCCACAGTGCTCAGATAGTTGGGTACCTAAACAAGCAAAGTTTGTTCTCAGCTGTAAAAATTCTGAAGTTCAGGCAAAAGAAAAAAAAAAAAACAGAACAAAAAGCCTCAAACACATTTAGATTGACCAGTAGTTGCAGGTTGCTAAAAATTGTAGCTTTCTGGTTACTTTGTTCCTAGACTGCCCTAATAGCTCTGATTGGATATATTTGTTTTTCAGTTTCCAACATATTTTTGAAGGTGAGATTGTTTTCTTGCTGCCATTAAAGGAGAATTTTCCTTTGCCTTAAAAGACACACCATGCTGTGAAGTAAAATACTGCACGCTGGGCCACAAGCATAGCAGATTATACATGGGCGAAGCCAGAATTATGCGTGCCTTTTTGCCTCTAATGGATTTGAATAATATGGAAATGATTTGCATGAAAATAAACATTTGACTGTGATTTTGGATCCTTAGTTGTTTTTGTGACTTGAACTTGAATGAAACAACTTAACTTACAGCTGAGCTTATCACAGATCTGTTAATACCAACAGTGGGGGGAAATGTGGGAAACTTTCAGTTTTGAAGCCAAATGATTAGCAAAGTCTCATCTTTTCTCCTTCTTTCATTGATTTCAGAATTTGTGCTTTTCATTGAATGGAATCTGCAAAACAGTATCAGCTGTGTTTAAAGGGTTTTAAATGCGATGGAACATGGTTGTCTTTTATCAGCCAATTTGGGAATAAAGCTGGCGGTTTTGCACGTTCAAAGTCTCATTTTGCCGATTCATCTCATTTGCGGTATTAGCTAAATTTACTTTTGTTTTCATTGTAACAGCACAGTGTCACAGATGATTAGCACTGTTGCCTCGCAGCAAGAAGGTCACAGACAGGTCAGGATGAAGACTGGTGTTGGCCCCTGGGCAAGAGCTACTACCTGGGCCCTGTTGACATTGCTTTTTAATCGTGTACAAATTACAATACTGATTATTTGCAGATTAACTTCAAGGTTTCTGCTCACACAGAGCAGAGCTGCGCTTAGCTTTATTGTAATATCTGAAGTCTGAAGCATGGAAGAACAATAGGTCTGAAATAATGAAAAATAACTACTTAGTCTCTTGCATCTTTAATTAGCCAACCAAATTATTTTAAAGTGTCCTGGTAATGAGAGAGAAAAGGTCAAGAGATAGAACAACAGTGAGCTAAATAACAGGAAACAATACAATGATCTTCTATAGAGCAGAATGAGCACTTTATATTAAAGTCTTAAATTAAAGTAGATTATACAGAGTAACTTGCAACTACTGAGTTTTGGTTTAAAAAAAAATCCAATGTTTGAGACTAAAGAAATGCAGCTCTACTACAAGACAAGTAATAAGTTGTCTGGTAGAATTTACAGCCATAAATAGCTTTCGCTGCATGTTGAAGGTGAAAATACAGAAAAGTTACATAAAAACAGGAACACTTTATCACGGTTCCACAAAGTGTCAGGATTTGGGAATCTTTGGGTTTGTTTTTGTTTTATGTTAATTGTTTCTTTTTTTCTGTTATTTGGTTCCTGTGTTCTGTTCCCTGTGCCCTTTGTGTTCCCTGTAATTATTCACCTGTCCTCTGCTCAACACCTGTCTGCCTCAACCAGCCACACCTGTCCCTCGTTCCTAATCAGTCACATGTGTCCACTTTCTAATCATCCTCAGCTTTTAAAACCTGGTCATCTCCTTCATTTCCCTGCTGGTTTATTGCCACTTCCATGTGCTGTCCGGTTTTCCGTGTGTCCCTCCTCCTCGTATTCCTGGAATCCTGTTTTTTTTGTAAGTTTTTGTTATTTAGTTTTAGTCGCTGCCTCGTCAGCCTTTTCTTTTGATTTATTTTGTAAATAAATTAGTTTTTTTTAAAAGAATGAGTCTGCATTCTGGGTACTTGTCCTTTCAACCTGACACAAAGAAAAAGGAGTTTTTTACAGAATATTTATGGCTCAGATTTCCACAGAGTAACAGGCATTCAAAACTACTAATACTGCTATGATTTTAAGACTGTAAAGTTAAAAAAAATTGAAGCAAACAAAAACCCACCAGAAACTTTGCAGGAATCAATGTCCTCAGTAGATGAAGACTGATACGAGCTTGGAAATAAGGTAAGTAAAATAAGGAATCCATCCATCCATCCATCCATCCATCCATCCATCCATCCATCCATCCATCCATCCATCCATCCATCCATCCATCCATCCATCCATCCATCCATTTTCTTCATTAAAAACAATAAAAAAAATTGAGTCCAATTTCTGCACGCCGGAAAATACTCATAAATGTAATTCCAGACCTTCTTCATTCCCAGCTCGGAGAACTTAGATGCCAGTTATAATAAAGAAAGAGCTCTCCTGCTTTCAAACTGATTCAGTGTCAAAACATACATTTCCTAAAGAACACAGACTCAAAGTTTTGCATTGTCAAAGGACAAGATGTTGCACTCAGGCCAAGCATGTAGTTTCAGGTTATCGATCCACTTACCTGTCAAAGACTTTATCACCTTTGAAAAGAGAGAAGAAAAAAGAAGCCTGTAGCAAACTGTCAGAGACATCCTGATGTCTCATCTGTTGTTGACAGAAGGACACAAGTTCAAGGTGACTGTTAGCTGCTATTTATGAAAAGAGAAAATGTTCTGGAAAGGATTTTTAGTAAATGAATGATGACTGACTGAAGTGAATCTTGTGCACATGGTTCTGATGGAGGAGCGGGAGGGGTGACAGCTTTTATTGTAGTTACAAGTAGCTAGCTTCCAGGAAATAAGACTAAGAACCACCAACACAGCACATGTTTATCCAATTATATTTTGGTGGATCGTTTCGTAGAATTCTCGATTATTAAAATATTTGACAGCTGCAGGCCTTTTCCCAATAACTAAGGACTTGTAAAATGATTCAGTTGAATAATTTATTATATTAAATTAAACTGGATAATACTTTATTAATCCCCAAACTATATTAATCCCCAAGGACAAACTAGACTATTGGAGTTTGATTAAAAAAGAAGACAAGAAAAAAAGGCGGTTGAGAAGAAAGCAAATGGAGCTTATAGTACTGTTACAGCGGGGTAATGTAGTAATACCTTGTGTCGGTACAATACCCAGAGAAGCAGAAGATGTCATAAACTGATTGTCCTGTCCTGATAAAATATGTAAAGGGGGTAAAATGATGTCTTTTACAAAGTCTTGGTGTGATAATAAATGTTTTACTTCAAAAATATTTATTACTGAAGTACTTTAAAGGTGTTACAAATTAGTCAGGGGCTTCAAAGATGGAGCATTTCTTTAAGGAATGCATATCGCCCGCCGCCCTCCATGTCAGAGTTTTAAACTAAGATCATGTCATGTTGAGAGACGATGGAGTTGTGGCTCTTTTTTGTCAAACCTTTAAAATAATGTGTTTAGGGTGACTCTCAGCTACTACCTCATCAGATTTTAGCTCTTTATTTGTAAAATTGACCAAATTATAGGCATCTTTGTGTTCTATGGTCAGTTAGCTGTGGCGTCCATCTTGAATCTGGTAGACTCCAAAAGTTAATCAGTTATAGATGTACGTCAACTTATTATTGGTCATTTTATTATCAATAAAATTTGTAATGAGATTTATGATATGGTAACAGACCCCCCCCCCNCACACACACACACACACACACACGCACGTGGACATCGTCTGCTTTCATCACAGGTTAGAAATCAACCTGTTTCTGGCCTTTTTTTAGAAACAAATTTTCCTCATGAGTGCTACTTAAAATGTTTCTGTTTTGAAATCTTAAATGTATTTGGCAGCAGTTTGGTGTGCCTTTTTTATTTGTTGTTGTTTGATGCGAGTTCATCTGGATTCTGTGATGTATCTGATTAGCTGGAGTCCCATGTCTATCACAGCATGGAGTTAGCATCAGAGCCAGCACATCCTGACGCACATCAAAACGCTTCTAAACAAGCTGAAATCCAAACACCCACAGCTGTTGACTCATAAAAAGATCTGATCGCAGTTTGGTGGGTAATGAAGCAACAATGTGTTTTTTTGTTTGGTTTTTTTTTACTCAGTCTGAGTCGGAGTCTTTCTTCTTTCCTGAGGGAGCTACATTAAGCTTTTCTAGCTGAATTAAATTCAGAACAATTAGTTTTAGTATTTGTATTGGGGCAATTTCAAGCCAGATACATTTACTACTGAATCAGTGAAATAAAGTCCAAACTATACCACAATATGATCTTTATTTTGGGTGTGGGCTTTCTGGTTCCTGTAAAAGTACAAAGTCAACTCATCCTCAGTAAGGACTGGCCTCCACCAGGGTTGTCGCTTGTCTCTGATCCTGTTTGTGGCGTTCATGGACAGGGTCTCAAGGCGCTGTCGTGGAAAGGAGGGTGTCTGTTTTGTGTACCTCAGGGTCTTTTTTTATTTCTGCTTTTTGCAGATGATGTGGTTCTGTTGGTGTCTTTAAACTTCATTGAGCATTAAATGGGTTCACAGCTAAGCGTGAAGCAGCTGAGATGAAAGTCAGCTCCTGTATAGGCATTTTAACAAAACAGTTCTGTGAAATGGCAGCAAAGATCAGTCTGCTTCTGACCTACCATATTTTACTAATGGAGCTGGCTGCAGAGTTTTTAGAAATGAAGCAAGTTTCATGGAACCAAAAGAGTCGTGGAGCAGGACTCAGCTGCGTTGATTTGGATTGCAACACATGAAATGTGTGATGGACATCTTCCTGATATAATTTTTTAAACATGATGAATTAACTTAGCTTGTTGCCCCTTTTTGTGGTTAACCAAAATTCTTTTAAGTAAATGGAAAATTGCCATCTGTCATCAATTTTCTGCTCATTAAAGAATCTGTTTATTGGTGTTTTATGTATTAATCCAGTGGCCGGGTGTCATCCCTACATCACATCGTTGAGATGTCCTTTCAGAAATCACAGAGATGCCTTACGCAGAGAAATTCCAGTATCTGAGTGATGGTCGAATGGAGCGGAAGATGAACGGACAGATTTGGGCTTCGTATGAAGTGATGGGGGTATTGTTCTGGTCTGTCATGATGAAGAAGGAGCTGAGCTGAAAGACAAAGCTCTTGTAATTTTCTGGTCCATCTATGTTCAAACCCTCACCTATGGCCATGAGACATGGATCATGACTGCAAGATCCCAGATACAAGTGACTAAGATGCCTCCGTAGCCTTATAGACAGGCTGAGGCACTCCAACAGTCGAGAGGAGTTCAGAGTAGAGCCACTGCTCCTCCACATCAAAAAAGTAAACAGTATATATGTTTTACTCTATGTACAGCACTTTTATGTTTTTACTCTTATATTGATAAGCACATCTGGGGCAGTGAGGTTTTCAGTGTCTTGCTCAAGGACAATTTGACATGCTTTAATCGCTAAACCTGGACCCTGGGATTGGAGGTAGACCTCCCTACCACTGGGCCAAAATCAACTCAGTCAGTCAGGTGGTTCAGACACATGGTTGGGGTCCCTCCTGGGCGACTCCGTTTGGAGTCCCTCTGGGAGGAGACCCTGGGACAGACCTTGAAGTCGCTGGAGGGATTATGTATCCTCTCTGACCTGGGAAAGCTTTGGGATCCCACAAGAGGAGCTGGAGAGTATCACTGGGGAGAGGGATGTCTGAGTTTACCTCCTGAACCTGGTGCCTCTGTGACCTGACCACTAAAAGATAGATGAATGGTCCAGAATAATATTTTTTTTATTAGTGCAAAGTACACCAGTTTAAATTTAAATAATAGCGCAAATAGACTTTTATGATTTTCTCATCTCAATAGTATTTCTGATCATAAATTTTTTCTATTAAGTAAATATCAGAGATAGTCAAAATGTTGTTATTTCTGAGACTTACATATATACTTAGCTTCATTTCAAAAAAATAAAATATATGTGGCCTGTGATTGTGTTGAACTGCAGTTCCTTCTTTAAACATTGCTGTACATGTGCTGAGTTTTCTTATCATTTCAGTTCCTCTCAGACTGATTAGTTAATCAGTGCCTTTTTAAATTGTTCCTGCCAGACACGCTGCAGTCTATCACCATGGCTGTTCCTGGACCGTTTTTAGTTTTATCAATGTGCTTTCTAAAAAGTTTATGTTTAAAGTTGATTGTCAAGTCAGTAAACTAACTTTCTCTGTATATGTTTGTGCCAGAAGGAAACAATTCATGAAACCCACTATTCGTTTATTTACATTATCTTTACTACATAATCATCCCAAGCATTTCATGTTCAGATGATCAAGAAATATTTGGCCCGATAAAAACTGGATTGCCTAATAAATCTTTTAATAGAATATATATAACAGGAGCATGTATTTGTTTTATTTGGAGTTTAAAGAACTGACAAGTAAAAGAACGTGAGCCCAATGGAGATTTGCTTTCTGAGAACCCTCGGGGCATCCAGTGGTGTTGCAGTATGTGGACAACAGAGCAGATGTATTATGTTCTCTGTTGTTATAAAGTTGCAGCAAATGGGGCGAAACCAGCAAGCTCAGTCAGGCAGACAGCTCAAGCTGCACTGCTGCTTCACACAAGACCTCTCACTTACACTCCACGTATCGAGCTTAGCCTACCAATCTGGGTGGTCCATTAAAGCTGCATCCTGACTTTCTCTGTATATCAGTCTACTGCCACTACCTGGTTGCACACATACTGCCAGCTGCTCGTTTTTTATCCACCCCATCCTCCACCTGTGGGCTCCGAGATCAATGACGCTGTCCTCGCTCCATAACATCTGGACGGACATATCCAAAGAGTCGGAGACTTGAGATACTTTTATCTTTTTTAGCTCAATTTATGTAAAATTGATTGAATTATAGCTATTTTGTTTTCTAAAGTCATTGACTGTGGTGGCCAACTCGGATGGGATTGGCTCCAAAAGTTAATCAGCTGTAGAGGTACATCTAATGATTATTTCATAAAGTTTCATTAACATTTGCCCAATGGTTCAAGAGATATAATGCTAATGGACAGACAGAGTCGATTCTAATAGTTGATGACAAACTTATTAACAAAGATCTTGCACAAACTAAAATAAATGTTTTCTACTGTTTACATGATCAAAATAAACTAAAAGAAAAAATTATGTTATTGCTTGGAATATGTGTTGGGGCTCAGCTACTGCTATGTGAATACTGCAGTTTTATAGTTTATGTTGCAATCTAATATTTCACACACTTTAGACTTTACATGTCATTGCACAATGTTTTAAAATATTTCCTAAGCCTTGAATTCACGTAGATTTTTTAGGCTCAGTCTGACTGCCTGGACTGAAACCAGAGCCACTCTCTTTGTTGTTTCATTTTGAGTGAGCTGAGTTTTTTATTCTCTGCCCTTTAGCTCTGGGTTTGGTCTCTCTTAAAAAAAAAACCTCCTGGCTTTTTTGTGCATTTCTGGAACAGTGTACAGTTTTTACCTAACCTTTTATCTGAACACAGCTGCCTGGTGCTGCTGGAAATGACATTATCAGAGTGAACCAAAAGCAGAAAGTTCCAGTCACACAGAAACTCTGAACTCAGAGTTACTCAAAACTCCATGAAGCCTGAGGGAGCTTCATGTGATCATTCTTATGAGCACAGGAAGCTCTTTGACATTTTCACATCCGTTCTTTTACACCGTTGTTCTACAGTGATCAGCCATAAGGACAGGAACAATCACCTAACTGAGCAGACTCTCATTTGATGCTAAAACATCCTACACCCATCTAAGCACGGACTCCACGGTCACCAGCAGCCGATCTTCTAAGTCAGTGGTGTCCAATCCTGGTCCTGGAGGGCTACTATCCTGCATGTTTTAGATGTTTCCCTGCTCTTCATCAAGTCTTCAAGTTCTGCAGAAACCTGGTACTCACTCAGTCATTTAAATCAGGAGTGTTAAAGCAGAGAAACATCTAAAACCTGCAGGATGGTGGCCCTCCAGGACCAGGATTGGACACCACTGATCTAAGTCTTGGCAGATATGAAGTGACGTTTTTCCAGCACAGTGACATGGACAAGTTGTTGTCTTGTTGTCATCTTTTCCAGTTTGAGATCTGGAGAATTTTGAGGAGAAGTCAACTCCCGATCCTCAAACCATTTCTGATTAATGTGTTGAACATTATCCTGCTGAAAAAGCTACAGTGATTTGAGATTACACTTTCTATGAAGTTCTGTACCTATGGTTAGTTTTATGACTTAAAATAACATCCACATTATCTGCTGTACTGAAGGATTTCTCAGCAGAACATTGTCCAAAACCTCAACCTGTCCCCACTGGCTTGTCCTCTTTCCATAGTGCACCCCTTCTTCCCCTGGTAACAGCTTCGTGCAGAACTGTCCACACATGGTGTAAAGTAGAAGAAAATGCAATTCATCTGATGAGACCACCTTGTTCCACTCTTCTATGGTCCAGTTCTGATTCTCACCTGCCCAGTGCAGGAGATTTTGGCAGTGGACATCAAACTACGATGAAGTGTGCGTTCTGACTCCTCATTATAAGAACCAGCATTACATTTTCCACAGTTTGATCTACAGCAGCTTTTCTATTGGGTCTGAGAGTGCTCCCCTTTCATTGATGGGACTTTGGAGACTAGACTGGACTAGACAATATTAGAAAAACTTGCAATGTGCAGTATTATGATGACAATATCAGTTGTGATTAACTCACATTTTCCCAACTCCTCATCTTCTCTTCTGTCATCATCGTCATCATCTAAACCAGATGTGGAAACAAGGCCAGTAAGAGTCTGATGGATTGACGAAATATATTATTAGCAGCAAAACATGAAGATTGGTACTTTAAATATAACAGTCTATGATTTATTGCAGTCTAAGTAGTCTTTTGCGATACTGATATTTTGCTAACTGATATTGCGATGGCAGTAAATTTTCAATATATTGTGGAGCCCTGGTTGACTTGTTTCTTCTTTGGATCAACTTTGGCAGTTACTGAACACTGCAGACTGGAAATGTCCTGAAAGAGCATCAGTTGTGAAGATGATGTGACCCAGCGAGTTTGGTTTTACTCAAAGTCTTTTCAATCTATTTTGTTTTTCTCCTCCCAACACAGCACCTCCAACTGGAACATATTCACTGATGTAGAGGCTTTCAGACTTTATATCCAAAGGTCAAAGGTCCGGAACAATTAGCAAAGGCAAATCTTTTTTTAATTAAATTTGTTTACAACGTACAGCCAAACAAATGGCTTTGTTTGCTTGTGAACCTAAGCTGCACTAACTTCTGACAGTAAAGTCTATTGTGCTCCGTAGTTTTATAAGAAATTTGAACTTCAACTTATTCACTTTTCATGCCTTAACAAAATGAAATACATTTGTTTTCACACACAAGAATAAACATAGTAAATAAACTAAAGTTAAAGCCAACAAGACACTACTATCAAAATGTTTGGAGCTAAAAGTTACAGATGCCCTGTGAGTTAAAATACAGAACAACCCGGTGTGACAAATGGTACCGTCTACTTTCAACGAGCAGCTTAAGGCCCAGCACCAAAGATATTGTCAGATCGAGTAACTGGCCTAAATGTTCGTTTATCAAGTGGCTGCAATGTGATCTTTTCACTATATTTATAGCTGAGAATGTAGACACACAGATATGTGGCAGGGACAAAATAAATGCAAATTTTTGTGCACAACCTAGGCTACAGTTTCACAAGCCGTGCACACAAAAAGAAGCCATAATTTTCAAAATTTGCCACGTAAAATATGTTTTTATTACTCACCGGTCAACTCATAATTCATTGAGATTGCAACAAAAAATACTCCTATTTTTTGCTATTTGGAGTCGGCAACTATACTCCAACAGTCACAGCTGAGTGAGATAGCAGCTATACGGACACAGGCTCCCTCCCTCGGTCTGGATTGACTTGTTGTTCGGTCCTGATCCAGGTTGGAGTCCAGACTTTGAAAATCGCCTGCCCAGAGCTAACACTGCTATGGGATAAATCAATGCTTTCACTTTTAACTGTCAGTAATTATTTTGTTACGGCTGATTGGTGTGTACTTTCTTTTAAAATCCTCCGTCAATATTAATACATCATTTGTTAGCAGAGAACAAAATGAATTCTGCTACAACTTTGTTTGCTTCCAGTGGGCTCAGAAGAGATTCTAAAACAAAGTTTTCTTTGCTGAGATCTTCAGTAAAAACTTTATAGTATAAGGAATGACTTTATTAGAGCAATGTTGCTGTTGTTTGCACACAGACTTTGTGTTTGTGTGGCTCCGCAGGGCCTTCTGTACACCACTCAAAGACACTAAAGTGAAAGTGATGGGCAGGCTGCTAAAATACTAATCCCTGACTGCTATTGCTGTTCTGGCCTGATAGATCATTGTGGACACCTCACTTTGACTCAGTTGGGGATTGAAGGGAACAGTAATAAGTATGTTGCTGCTCACACCCATACCCATCTGCTTCCTGCCTGTATCTCTCTATTTCACTTCCTCTGACTCTGAGAATAAGACTTGTTCTGTTTTAGGTTTGATACACATTTGACTTGCACTGACCTTAGGAAACACAAACAAATGGCTGTGCTCAGCCATTTTGACAAATATTTAGCTAAGTTTTGGTGTGGTAATATCTGAGCATCATCCCCAACACGTACTCTAAGCTGTAATTGATCATGTCACTGTTTTTTAACACCAGCCACTAACTGCTGGCATCAACTCTGTCTGTCAGCAAAATATCTCTTGAACCACTTGGCAGATTTTATTGAAACTTTCAGAAAACAATTATTGGGTGTACAGCTACAACTGATTAAACTTTGACAACAACCCCATTCAAGATGGCCGCCACAACCAACTGACCTTTGGAAACACAAAGAAGGCTCATTCCATTTTACAGCAATTTTGCTAAATTTTGGTGTAGGTGAGAGTCTCCCCCAATACAAAATCAGAGCGCTACACATTGTGTGATATTTATGCCTAACACGCTGCCATAAATTGTTGGCGTCAATCCTATTTGTCTTTTGGCAAAATGTCTCATGATCCACTGGACAGATTTTATTCAACTCTCAGAAAGTAATCACTGAATGTGCATCTACAACTGATTAACATTTGGAGTCAAGCCAATTCAAGTATTGCTGCCACAGCTAAGCAACCTTAGCCAGCACAAAAATGGCTATAACTCAACTAATTTTACAGATATTGAACTAAATTTGGTGTAGTGGTCATCCTTAATGTATTATTTTAGGGCTAGCACATCTTGCAAAATCCCACAGTGTCACATGAGATTGCACATATTGTCATTTATAATGTTTGACCTGAACGGCCATAACTCTGGCCTCATCATAAGTTGTTTTTTTTGTTTAAAACTGTGATGTGAAAAATGGCCATTGGTAATGCCTTCCTTCAAGGAATGGTAGGCCTTTAATTATAAAAGCACTTAAAGTAATTTGATGTTCGCCGTCTCATAGAAAACAGTTATCCATGGCACTTCTCCCTCGGCAACAAAGCAACTTTATCCTCGTCTGGCCTTAGCGTTCCATGTTTCAGCATCTCTCCATCCTGTCTTCAGAACCTCTCAGGGTTTAGACGTGATTGCCCCTGTCTGTGAAGCTTCATCCACTCACACCTTTCCCAGACCTTCTCCATATCACATTACTGATTGACGAGGAAATTGCACCAGAGTCAACTCTATCCCCTCGAACAATTCCATGGCCTAGTTTCCCTCAAACAGAAAAGTGGTCCAAAAAAAAAAAAAAGGAAAAAGAAGAATGGTTCACAATGTGTTCTCATAGCAACATTTTTTTTACTCTTTAGAAGATACATAGTTGAAGATTTGCTTTCTCAATCTTCATGTTACGAATCATTTGTTTTCCTTGTATACACAATATTAACACAATAAAAAGTTGGTCAGGATCAGCTTCAGTTCTATTCCAACTAAGTGCTCCATAGTTGATGGACTCTATGAGCCTTTGTTAGCTTGATGAAATATAAAAAAGTGAGTCCAATTCTCTTGTGAATCCAGGTGTAGTCAGTACAGAAGAAACTTCTTTGCCGAATGATGAAATTCAAAGAAATACTCCTGGTGCGTTTACGCAGGGTGTTGTGCCATGTGAATGTTACTGGGACTAAGAGAAGTAAGGAATCTGATTCCATATCACCGTAAGGCAGACAGGGAAGTTCTTTTAGTTTTTATATGCTCATGTCAAAATACAGACAAACCCAGCGACGGTGAGAGTAAAAATCAGTTATGGGTGCGGCAGTGGTCCTTGCTAATTGGATGTTATTTTTCCAGTTTCATCTCATTTTTTGATTTGCAACTCCTTCTGAAAGATTTGGAAAATCCCAGGCAAAACAATGCATCAAAATGTGTAACTCAACTGGGAATAGTGCTATGTCTCTGATAGCAGCAAATCGTACAGCATACATAAAAACACACAAAAAACACATAAATAAAATGAAAACGTGAAAAATTTCCTCTAAAATTCCAGCCCTCTTTGGAGCTCTATATCTCAGACTTAATGGGAAAAAACATCATTCAGGGTTTCAATGGGTCACAGAAAGTTGGACTTTACATGTCTGAACTGGCAGTTTGAGATGCGCTTCCATTTTCTTTTACAATTTCTACAGTTGCTTTTGAGATTTAATTATTTTTAAAGGTTTTAATCACAAAATATTAAACTTTACGACAGAGTATACTAAACCGGAGGAAGTGAATCCCAATGTGTTTGTGAACCCATTTTCATTTGTTACTGTTATTATTAAATCTAAGGGTTATGGGTGAACTTTCACTGGGCTACAAAATAACATGCAGTATTTTAGCTGAATGAAGTGCCATCCTTCACAGAATTCAAAGCCTTAAAATTAAGGCTCTTATTCCTTCAGAGCCTTTAGTTCAGGCTCTGAGTTGTTGTCGTGTCTTTTCGGAGCAGTTGCAGTGAGCAGTAGCAGCTTTGTGAGTGTTCTGAGGTCATTAAATGACCACATGTTGACTGACACCCAGAGACGATTTTCTGCCTCATTGTACCACATCAGAAGTCTTAATAGAGCAAAGTTATTGTCACTGTGATAATCCACAGTTACATCAAAGCTGTGAAGAGTGCACTCATCATCATATCTTTGTATGTTTACCCTGCATTATGATAACTGCCTCTGAGGAGGAACCGAGCCTTGTCAAGGCCCTCATCATATTCTTAGCATTTAGATTAGACAAGCTTTGATCCGGCTAATAAGCCTCCGTCTGGCAGAGTGTGTGTTAGCTCAGCCTTATTTTAGCACAGAGGGCCCATACTCGAGATACTGTACTTTCTTCCGTGTTCCTTCATACCTCGAAGCAGATCAGCATCATTGGTGTGACCACTTTCAACAACTGTCCTGTTACTTCTGTTTTCAGCTTCTCCTCGTCTTTTCCTCTGTTGTTTCACACCATCTAATTTGCCTGTTCTTCCTTTTCTTTCAGTGTCAGTAGCTCTCTAACTGCCTGTTTTTTTTTTTATTCAAGGTAGAGTCTTACTGGGCTGCAACTATCAGAGACTCGAAACTATGAGAAAATATGCAAATTTTCTGTTGCAGTTTCACTTAAATTTGTCTGTTTTGCAACCAAGTGACCAGTGAGACGCTTCCAGCTTTTTGAAAATCATGGCTGTGGACATTATTTTGTTGCCCACCTCCACTCATTCAGGGTTGGAGTGTTTAGGCAGCTCACAACTCGATCCAAGGGTTGCAAAGCTATTATAATACCATTATTGATGCATCTATAATCACACTTCATCCTGAGCATAGAATCTCTCAGACCTAAAAGAAATGAAATAATTTGCAGTGTGTAAAAAAGTTTTCATTTAAACAAGATTTTGGTTACTAAATCAACAAAAGGAAAGTGCTGAGTGGAGAAACATAGGACTCTGAGGGGATGGATGTCCATGCATCACATGTTAGAGCTGTCTGACCCACTTTCTTCAGTGTTTCTACCAGTTTGTTTTTAGTCCCATTGTGGAGTGTGTGAATGGCTGTCTTTGTATCTTTATCATTTTTTTGAACATGTTCAAATATCAAGCGACAAGACTGTAAGCCTCTATGATTCGTGCGAAGAAATGAAGAACCCCCACGGACATTTTGTAAACTTGCCCGTGAACACTGTTTGCCAACTAGTGTCCAACAGTTGCAGCCTAGTGAGAGACTAACTTAAAAGTGCTTTAATCTGCACTGACTGATACCAGATCTTGATCAAACACGTTCCTGGACTTGATAATAACCTCAATGTGGCCTCACAACATGTCTTTTTTTATTTTATTTTTTTGCTTTTTTAAACAGCAAGGAATGCAGTGTGAGCTTTAAAACAATATAACTGTTAAAATCGTTTGTCACAGCCTGAATCACTCAGAGCAGAAACAACAACAGCAGCTGCTGGGAAAGATGGGAATATTCAGCCAAGGGAATGTGAGGATTTGGAAGTGGTTGGATCACCAAACGTACAGACACCCGAGAACAAACTCCGAAGAACCTCTGAACCAATCATTTTGAGAAATGATGAGTGATGTTTGCCTGGGAGTGTCAGGAGAGGCAGTGAAGTGGAAAAAAAGGAACTGGAGATGCTTTTCCATGAGGCAAAGTAACATGCTGTTTGATTTGTAAGCTGGGAGAAAATGGAGGCATGGTGATTAGGTGGTTAGCACGGTTGCCTGGCAGCCGTGATTTCTAGCCTGGGGGTCAGTGATCACAGGGGTTTACAGAGTTCAAACTGCTCTCAGTTTGTCAGGTCGTTGAAATTAGATTTGCACACATTGAATAAAATCCTAAAAACACATTTACTGGGTCATCTGTGGGTATCTGTGTTTGGGTGAGTCACATCCAAAACTGGTATAAGGAAAAAAATAAATCTTTTGAAACAGATGACTTACTTCACAACTTGCTCTTCAGCAGGTCTTCAAGTTCTACAGAAGCCTTCTGATCACTCAGTCATTCATATCAGGTGTTTCAAAGCAAAGAAACACCTAAGACTTGCAGGATAGTGGCCCTCCAGGGCCAGGGTTGATACAGAGACACGTGCTGCTAATTCTGCTAGCTGGGGATTTTTAGATGATTTCATTTTCCCTGGTTCAACGGATCATCGTGGAGGAAAATGCACATATTCTGGCAGCAAAACAGAGCTCTCCAGTGACCATGTTTCTACTTGATAATCCTTTCAAAATAAACTACAATGGTAGAAACAGACACTGGGATGCTCCAAGCTGTTTCCAAGTTGTTTTTCTTCTTTTTTTTGTTTGTTTGTTTTTCGGGGAGGTAGAGGGCAGTAGGGGTAGGAGTTATATTATGGTGTGTACACAACAGAGACACGAGAACAAGATGGCTGTCTGAGACCAATAGCACTTTATGCATTTAAAGCCAATGTAAAACAGACTGTGGTCGCTTCTGACTCCCACTGCGAATCAGAGAACCATCTAGTAGGCGACATCAAAGTTTTCACCTAACTCAATAGAGTGAATTACATTTATCATTGGAACTTTTATTCTGAAGGATTTGTGTCTGCATTCGGTGGTTGAAAAGTAGGACTTGTGTTTCACAATTTGGAGCCATGACAGAACATCTTCATCCTGTCAAAGATATTAAGACAGCTATTCCCACACTATGAGACCGAAAACAAAGTGGTGGAAACACTGAAGAAAGCAGGTCAGATAACCTCTAACCTGATGCGTGGACATTCATTGCCATAAAATTTAATGTCACAGTACTCAGTGTTTTGACTCCTTTTCTTCATTTAAATCCCCAAATCTTGTTAGAACTGTTTGATAATGCAGTGTGGAGAAAAATATTTTGCTTCTTTTAGGTTTGAGAGATTTTATACTCAGGATATGTTTGAAATGTGATTATTGTTGCATTGAGATGCATCAATAATTGTTTTATAATCACACTACAGCCTTCTGATTCATAATCAAATTGAATCGTCAGGTTTCCAAAGCGTCCCGCCCCTAGTGGGCGGTAGGTGTTGTGCTAGGAAAAAAAACCACCCATATTAAAAAAGCACCATTAGAAAACAACTTGAAGTGTCACTACCTAGTGTGGGTTAAAAAAATAAAAGGTAAAAAAACAAACATATTTTCATTAAGTTTTAATTTATCCATTTTAGAGTTTAAATATTTGAAAATCACAGTGCATCCTTACTTCAGAAATACTTTTTTAAATCACATGAAAAATAGAAGTAGATGTCTAAAGGCGAGCAAACAGATGAGTGGATTGATGATGGCCACATTCCAAATGTCATGTTTTTAATTAGTGAGACGTCTACCCAAATAATTCACTTTACTTTCCCACCAGATACAAATCCAAAAATCTGTTTTCCTTGAATTATATGAGGTCGCCAGTGTCACATGACAAAGTAACTTAGTGGATTTCACCAAAGAGAAATCTGAATTAAATTCCAGCAGCTCTTTCACATTTTTTCATCCCTTATATTGGTTTGTCAAACTGTATTTTCCTTATTCAGACTTACTTTCCCCTTCACTGCACTTCAAGCCGAATCAGCAGCTGTGTGTAAAAGTGAGTCGACGTGGCGGAACACAGCGCACCTGAGACGAGCCGTCTTTGTCCCCATTCATTGCCCTCCTGTCACTTCACACCTCGCTTAACCTCTCCCTCCTTCATTTGAGCGCTCACACTCGAGCCGCTATCCACCAGCCAGTGGCGTTCGTCTCATTTTCACACATCCCATCTTCGCTCAGTGCGAGCAATCCCTGACTAGGGAATGTGTTTCAGCTGGAGTTTGGGAAGTTGTGCAACTTAGCAGCAGGACATCAAGCACAGGAAGGGGAAATGCATGCTTTCAGTGTCTCTCACTTGATGTTGGACTGAAAAGTACATCATGTGGAAAGAAAACTTTGTTCAAAAATGAGAGACAGAAAAATAAAAATACTCAAAGACCTAGCATTTCTTGAAGGAATACACATCACAAATTGTCTTTAATTCCAAAGTTTTGAACTGAAATCTTCTTATGCTTAGGAGAGACAGAGTTACAGTTGATATGTTTTGGTTAAACCCTGTAAATGACTTAATGCATGATTTTATTCACTACTGTGAGATGCAGTTCACAGTATATCACTGGCATGGCAATCAGTTACTACCAAACATAATTTAGCTCAATATCTGTAAAACTAAGTTAGAGCCATTTTAGTGTTGGCAAATCTCAACTATACCAGCCATCTTACTTTGGGTTGAGTCCAAATCTTAAGGAGTTGTTAGTGTAGACAAACAGACAGACACTATTGACTCTAACAGTTAATGCCAAAGTTTTAAGCAGCAGCACATTTAAGCTCAATACCTGTAAAATTGATGAAGTTAAAGCTATTTTTGTGTTGGTTAATGTCGATTAGCTGTGGAAGCCAAATTAAACTGGGGTGATTTCACAAGTTAAACTGTGTAGGAGATGATTCTCAGCTACTACAACACCATCTGTAAAACTAAGTAAGTTAAAGCCATTTTTGTGTTTTGTAAGGTCAGTAGGCTGTGACATCCATCTTGAATCAGGTTAGTTCCCAAATTTAATCAGCTGTAGATGTCCATTTAATGCCTGTTTTCTACGTGTTTTATAAAATCCATCCATTACTTCATAAGATATTTTACTAAGAAACAGAGTTAACTCCAATAGTTATTGTCCATCCATCCATCCATTGTCTTCCGCTTATCTGGGGTCGGGTCGCGGGGGCAGCAGCCTAAGCAGGGAGACCCAGACTTCCCTCTCCCCAGCCACTTGGGCCAGCTCCTCCGGGGGAATCCCAAGGCGTTCCCAGGCCAGCC
>NC_051436.1:15941291-16025821 GCF_001649575.2 Kryptolebias marmoratus
GTAACCCTTCCAAGGACTCCAAAAAGGGTGGGTATTCTGAACTGCTGTTGGGCGCATAAGCGCAAACAACAGTCAGGACCCGTCCCCCCACACGTAGGCGGAGGGAGGCTACCCTCTCGTTCACCGGGGTAAACCCCAACGTACAGGCACCAAGATGTTAGATGATAGTTATTGTCAAAGTTTTAAAATCAGATTTTGCTCGATTAGTTAGTGCTTAGAGCAGGGGCATCAAACTCCAGGCCTTGAGGCTCTGTTGTCCTGGGAGTTTTAGGTTTTTCTGCTCCAACACACCTGATTCAAATGGTTTAATCACCTCCTCACCAAATCATCAAGTTCTCCAGGAGCACGGCAACAAGTCATGCATTTAAACCAGGTGTTTTAAAGCAAGAACACATCTAAAACATGCAGGAGAGCGGCCCCCAAGGGATGGAGTTTAACACCTGTGGCTTAGAGTATGTGATGAGGACAACTCTCAGCTACTACAACACCAGTTGTTAGCTCAGTATCTGTAGAATAGAGTTATAGCTATTTTTGTGTTTTTCTGAGACTGGCAGCCATTTAAATTGGTTTGACTCCAAAAGTTAACCAGTTGTACATCCAGTGATTAATTTTTGAAAGTTTTATTAAAATCTGCCAGGTGGCTCATGAGATATTACGCTAACGCCAATGTCATTATTGAATTGGATGGAGGGCAGTGAACAACAAAGTGTTTTTATGGTGAAAATGAAAAAAAAAATACTTGTTAAAACTGAGAATTATTCCTTGTGAATTCTGTGCATGAGAGTATCTTTACCCATATATTGTCATAGTTACACATCTAAATTACAGAATCTTTTATGTTGACTTTAAGGTTTTTTTTTTGTGTATACCAGAAGTTAAAAGAAACATATGCTTCCCCCTTTTTCTTGCAAGTAACTTTCCAAACTTCTTTGTTTTTTTGCAGAACTGTTTTAACTCAGGCATAACATTCATCAGTCAATCTAACAGGCACAGTGTCATGGTCTCATTTGCCGCCTTCTTATTGCATGAAAACGGTTGTTTATTTGCCCAAAGGCTTTATTTACTGCAGCGCAGCGAACAGCTCAATGAATGAGAAATGAGCTTGTTCGTCAAGCTTTAGGCAGTTTGGGTTGGTGCTTTCCTCTTGTACACCTCTGAATTAGAAATTGTACAATAAACTGATGCCAGAATTTTGACATTTTGTCACTCTCTGCATTTGAAACATGGTACGCTCTAATAATAGTCACTAATTAGAATAATTGAACTGCTTTTTTGTAGTTGCTTCTTAAAATGAAGCTGTCTATGGATGTTATTTTTTTATTCTTTATTATTGTTACTATTACATATTATCTTTCTTATTTATTCTTTCTTATTATTTATTACATGATTGACCTGCCTGCCATACCTCTGACATGCCTCTGCTTCTTCACAGTATTCTGAACAACCATACATTGTTGAGCCATGGTTCTGAAACTGTGGGAGGAGGTTCCACTGCTGGTACTTAGGATCCTTCTACTGCTACTCGGGAGATGTTTCGACATCAACCAAAAAGTTAACAGTGATAAAAAGAAAACAAAACAAGCTACAGAGAAAACCAACAAGAATGATCAGTTCAAGCAAAATAAAATCCTGACTTAACTTTGAAATTATTCAAAAAGCAGTGGAGAATATTTTGAAATCCCCTGTGGAAAGTGAAGTGGATGGTAGTGAACATTACATCAGAAAACTCTCTGTAGGACTTGAATAAAGGCACTAAACAGTGAAGAAATTGAAGTTGGATTCAATGAATGTGGTGCTGTTCTCTGTAACAAATGTGTGGAACCATCTTAAATCACATCTTTAAGCCAGGGTTAGTGATTTGGCCAGTTTGCGTATTTATATCAGATATGAATATAAGTTTGTAAGCATGTGCTGTTGTGTTTTGTTTGATCATAATGGTGGTATTAATGTCTGAACTGGTGCTCCTTATAAAAAGTAGGAAACCCCTGGTGTTGAGTGTTTAGATAGCGTCATTCTCTGCTTATTTTCAGTTGCAGCTTCAACTGTTCGCAAGATTCAGTCAAATAAAACATTGCATTCGCTCATGACAGGGAGAGGAGGCGAAAATACTCGAGAGCCCTGAACTGCTTCCACGGTACTCCAACTGAAAGGCATGAAATTCTGAAAGCGAATTTGGGTGTTGGCACAGAACAACATGCCATTGTTTGTAAGACTACAGGAATGTTTAGGCTGAGCCTTGAATTGTCCGGAAGTATAATCCTAATCATTCTGTTCACACTCAGATTTTTCATCCACTGCCTGCATGCAAAATAGTTGTGTAATTAAAATCCCTTTGCCTCAAAATGTATGTAGCATATTCACGCTTCCCAGATGATGGACCATTTCTATTTCTGCCACTCTGTAGCTAAAGTATTAAAAGAAGAAAAGCTGTTTTTTTAAATAAATGTTATCCCATAATTCTTATTATTGGGAGGCCGACACACAAGCACTGAAACACCCGTTGGGTTTCGGCTGTCGTTCTTCTGGTTCCATCCCAATTTTCAGTTCACTGCTCCTCCCATAGCTTTGATGAACAACATGCAGAAAAGTACATCAAAACATGCGACTTCATCAGGAATAGTATGCTATGACTTTTGGTAGCAGTATATTGTAGTCTAGACAGAATTTGCAAAAAATCTTCCTATTGATAAAAATGGAATTTTGGCAGAACAAGTAAGAAAACCCAGCCCTCTTTAGAGCTCTGCAGCTCAGACGAACTTCACAGTGGAAACATCATTTAAAGCTTAAACCACTCACAGAAAGTTGGACTTTACATGTCTGAATGGGTTGTTATTCAATTGCAATTGAGGTTCAATTTTATGAGCTTTGAAAATTTTGCTGTAGTAAGTTCAACTTGGAATGTAATGATGTCACACTCGAACGTTTGAGCTGTCTAATCATTCCAAAGTCTTTTGTCTTGTCTTTTTTGACAAATGCTTTCTTTCTCTTTCACACCCTATACCTGTGATACGATTTATACATCAAAACGTTGGCATTTTTGTCTTCTTTCACCCAGTGTGTCTCTCACTGCTGCAGGACTTATGGTTTTCTCTCAAATATTCCCAGAGTACAGAGAGTGTACACCCAAAGTTTCTTTGACTTTCATTGTATTTGAAATCTATTTTTATTAAAAACTAGAATTTTAGGGTGTTTTTAACATGTTATATCTCATTCATGAAGACACATAAAAACATGACATGATGCTCTTGCCACTTATTGTTCAGGATTTGTGTGTGGTTACCATGGTGACCCTAATGAGCCACTGGCAGCAGCTTTAACGTTTCTTTTGATCTGTTCTCTTTAAATTTCTTAGTTTATTCATCAAAACGTCAACATTTTGTCAGGTTAGATTATTACAAAAGGAAGTCCAAAATTTCTTTTGGACTTAGGAAAAAAAAAGTTTATGGATGTTGGAATTTGCTGCCCAATTTCCACCTCTGGAATACTGGTTTGATATTATGTTGCACATTCAGAGTTTTCTTTACAGTAATGTTTGAGAGAAAGAAAAAAATTTCATTTGACCTCCATTACTCACTACTTACATACTTACATTGTATGTTTTACAATATTACATTACCAGAATATCTTCAGTTATGACTGTGGGCCTGATGACATTGTCAGGAAAACTCAATATATTATTCAATATACTATCATTGTACCACATATTTTTTTCTACCTGAAGTTAGTAAATATACCCACGAGGAAAGGAGTGGAATGGGGGCATTTCATGTACTTTTTAAGGTCACGCATCTTTAATTATAACAATTCAGATGGAACACAAACAGATATACATTACTTTTAAGACTTTTGTTTTTATTTATCTTTTCTCTTGTCTTTACATGATCTGTGACTGTGCAGCAACCCACCAGCACCTTCTTTAGCCATCTTAGAGCAGCTTGAACATCTTAGCGAACGCGTTCCTGTTGAGTTCTTCCATTGTAATGCTCAACCCATTCTCTCTTCTTGTCACAACAGGACGAGTACCCAGCCAGAGGGGAAATAGAGCTCTCATCCAATGACCTCCAACTGGTGCTACAAGTACAACGCAATCAGTAAGGATTCTGCCTAATGCCATCTTCACCGCTTTAACATTCTTACTCACCTCCTCTGTCGTCCGTTTAATAACAGTGAGAAATAACTGGGAGGGGAGAACAGAAAAAAGGGGATAAAAAGGGAAGAAAACACCAATCAGACTCCCTGACTTATCATGCTAGATTGAAGTTTTTCTGCCGTCTGCAGTATCACAAAAACTCCACTTACTGCTAAGCAAAGCTTTATGAATCACTGATGTTCCATCAAACACCCTGTTTGATAATGATGGACAGTCTCATGGTTTCTATCAGCGTCATCTAAAGATTTTCATATTTCCCCCGAGGTAGATAAAAATCACATTATTCTGTGTCCTAGCTTATGGATTTACTCGCTTCTTTGTGATAGGAAGAGGGAACGTGTAATCGACGCAGCTCAGGCACAAAGTGAAGCAGGGCTAATCAGGAAAGCAGGGTGAGCTCTATGAAGATCATGCAGAACAAGGCTCAAGGCCAGCAGAGGTTACGATGGTCCTGTGATAACATCAAGGGGCGCCTCCGTCTGGCGCGTGCTCCTCTGCCGCAAACGTGCCGAGACTCCCGAAGCGGGCCGCTTTACATGCTCATAAAGCCTGGAGGTGGAGAGAACAAACTTCTTTTTATCCTTCATCAGAGCAGGGATCCGAAATCATGACTGGAGAATGCACAGGAGGATTTTGTTTTAAGTGTTCTGTTGTAATTAGTTGTCGAGATGCACTTGTTAAATTGAGAGTGCAAACTGGGGTTTAGGGGTGTGTTTCAACCTCGCATGTTCACTGTTAGTAAAACAAACATACATGAATGGTTCGCACGAAACAACTCCTACCAAACAAGATTCACCTTTTTACAAGTCTGGAAATGGAAGGGGGCCCAAGCGCTAATTGTGGTTTTATCTGCCGTAAAAGATTCACTAAGCTTCCGCCCAGCTGAGTCCAAACAAACAACATGTTATTGTTGCGTTTTCAGCTGCTCTCTTCTTCAGGGCTCGCCACAGCGAGCGAACTCGCGCAAAAGATTTGGCAATTGTTTCATGACAGAAGTTTTTCCTGATGCAACCTGGACTCAAACTTGAGACCGCTGCACTGACCGCGAGCTGACTGTAAAAATTGAAGCGTGCCTTGGGGCAGCGATTCACAGAGTCCAGACTCTGATCTGTACCCGGATCAAGCAACATGTTTTTATGTCTTGTATTGATGCCGCGAGGAGTGGTCATAGAGAGAGAGAATGCCCAGGTAAAATGAGAGAGGGAGCCAGCCTGTGTTTTTATAGGTTGTATCTCACTGCGCTGTGACTTTTGGAGACTAGTTTGTGACTCAAACTTGCTAGAAAATCTACAAATTTTCCATTGCAGTGTCACTGAATTATGAGTGTTTGAATCCAGTGAGGTGTTCAGCTGATTTTTTTTTTTAATCACTGCTTTTTTTTGTGCGAACAGCTTGTAAAACTGTATTCTAGCTGATGCACACTCTTTAGTTACCCAGTTCCACCCGCGTCAAACCCACCTCAGCTCGCTTTGTATGAGCCATGGCAGCAGCTGAAGCAGGTTGCAGCTTCATCCTCTGTCAGAGTCATTATTAGAAACTACAGGCTGCTTTATACTCCATAAGAAGTAACAAAATTGGCACTTATTGACATAGTTGTGTAAAGAAAATCATGTCATTTTGATCTCCTAGTATCTTTGTCCACCCCTTCTGGACAGAAGCTCCTGGTAGAACCTTTCTCAATGGGGTTTGCACCAAGCGTTGTGTGATTGGTCAGAAGTTGTTGTGGGTGTGTTTATGAGCTTTAATGGAGTTAATTTGCTTCTACTGCTTCACTGAAAAGCAGCTGACCGAGGCTGTTAGAAGATACAGCCATCTTTACGACTATTTCAGCAAAACTTAGAAACCTATGACCTTAAATTGACAGTTAGCTGATAAAGAACATGTGGAAGGAGATATCACAGTTATTGAACATGGAGGAGAGACATGCGGCTCATTGTGGCTGTGGTGGCCAGAAGGAAGTATGACTCAGCCGGGCAGCGTAGGGACACGTTTTCTTCATTCGCTCATTACTGTGCACTGTCTGTTGGAAACGGTGGCGGTCTCTTTGTGACAAATTTGCAAATGCCAAACTGCAAGTACTGTCTCAGTCTGTTTATTAAAAATGTTTAGTAAGGGAAGCAAAAATCTGTATAGGGATGGAAAAGTGGAGAAGCTGGTGGGAAAAAACCCTTTCCATGGGAAGAGGGAGGGATTTTCTGGAAGTTCTGCATCAAGTGTCTCGTGAACTATGAAAGTTGTGTGCGAAAAAGAATGTCTCGTGGAGTATATAGCACCAGTACGGCAGCATAAAGGACTTATGCCACACCACAAAGGAGTCATCTAAATGTGCAAAGAAAAGAAAAGTAGACTTCGGAAACCAAGTCTTTAAATGGAGTCTTTAGATGGAGAAATTTGCATTTATTTTGTCCACATTACTTATTGTATCCTTGTGAGAGCATTTTCAGCAATAAATGTGGCAAAAAGCTCATATAAATGTAAATCCTAAAACTCATACGGACATTTATGCTGTCTTATAACAGATTTTTTGCTGAGGTTTAAGTTCACGAAGGCCCATTTTTCACTCCAGGATCCTCTGTATTTTAACTGCCTCATGGCATCTGGAAGTTTCACCATCAACCAGTTTGGTGCTGCAGAGTTTTGTTGCCTTTAGGTTCAGTTTATTTAACACGTTTAGTCTTCTGTGGAAAGAAATGTTGAGGCATGAAAAGTAATTCAATTATTCAAGTTTACATAAGAAATTCTTGTAATACTAGAGTCAAACATTAGAGCAGCTTAGGGTCACAATCAAAGAATGGCGAACAAAACATCATTTCTTCTGGTTGTAAGTTGTAAGCAAATTCAATAAAAAAGGATTTGTTTATCGCTAGTTGTTCTGAACCTTTGACCTGATCTAGAAGTCAGATTTGGATTTTTGACTATAACGTTTGAGAACCCATCCTCTGGGCTGAACAGTAGCTGATCTGAAGAGGCAGTTTTTTTTCTTACTTTTCCATCACTGTTAGCTTGTTGTTTAACTTGTAAAAAGTTGACATTAAAACAGTTCCTGAATACTACTAGAAGCATACTGAGTCCAACCAGTGTTACTTGTAACACAGTTTGAGAACTCTGGCTTTAAAATATTAAAAGACAGCTTGACTCCTTGGAATCAAAATATAAAGAAATTATTATTATTCCTCAGTGCTTTATATATAAAGCCACTGACTGACTTTAAAGTTGTTTAAAGGCTTCTAAAAAAAAGACTAGTACAGCTGTATTAAAATCTAGGTGTAAGATGTAGACTGTATTAAAGAGATTAATTTGTACTGTAAGCTACTTAATTTATACTTACCATATTACCTGAATGTAAAAGTTATACTGTTTATTGGAGCCCAAGGTTATCAGCAACTGTTTCCTTGCAGCTTTTTGTTTTCATGTGTGCAACAAAGAAAGTCCTTAACTTTATAAACTGCGTGTTAAAAACACGTTATGCAGCCTTTTGAAATCCAGCCACTGCATTTATCTTAACATACAGCTTTGCAGTTTGTAAGGTTTGTCAACAACATTTATGTCAGAAAAGCCCTTCAATTCTTATTTTTAAAGAACAAGAGAAAATTCCAGCAAAGACTCGACACAGGACCCGTCATCCATCAGGTGATCTTTTACCGAATGTCAAGTTTACAACAAATAGCTCTTTGGAAATCACCACGTGGGGCTAAAATAAACATAAATCTTATGTCTGTCAGTGTGTTACTTTTGGTCTTTTTTTGTAGATTTAACTAAACAAGTTGGAATGTTTTGTGTCTTTATGACAGGCTGCAAAGTGTCTGAACAGCTAATTGGTTTTTTGTTAAGTTGTCTGTGAAAATGGTTTGATACAAGGACTGAAAAAAGTAGAAAAGGCACCAGTGTTCATAAAATCCCTGTGAACTATTGTTGAAGACAAGATTAAAAGATTACAAAACAGTTTGCCTCCTTGGAAACAAAATCAAAAGAAAAACAACTCAAGATTTTTGCACAGTATTATATACATAAAGCCACTGAATAAATGAACTGACCACAAACAGATCTGCAGGTGTGAATGCTGCTTCAAATTAAAAGCCAAGCGTTCCTTGAAGGAATGCATATCGCCCGCCGCCTTTCATGTCAGTTTCAAACCGAGATCATCTTATGATTAAATTATGAAACCTTGAAAACAACATTATGCACAGTCTCGTGTGATTTTGTGAGGTGTCACGCTCAGAGTATGTGTTGTTGATGACTCTTAGCTACTACCACATCCGATTTTAGCTCACAGCCACTTATAGCGGTTTCAGCCATCCTAAATCGGGTCGACTCTAAAGATTAATCAGCTGTAAATTTACACAAAATGGTTACTTTCTGAGAGCGTAATTAAAATCTGCCCAGTGGTTTATGAGATATTTTGCTAACAGACAAATTGGGTTAACTCCAAAGAGTTAATGCTAAGGTTTTTGGCTAAGATCTTATGCAAAGAGCAGCATTTGGATTATGTGTTGTGAATGACTCTCAGCTACTACCACACCAAATCAAATCAGTAGTCAGTAGTTTTAAAAACTTAGGAATTTTGTGGAGGTTTTTTTGTGTGTGGTAGCCTTCTTGAATCAGGTGGACTTCAAAGTTTATCCGCTGCAGATATGCATGCAGTGACTACTTTCTGAAAAGTTCATTAAAATATGTTCAATTAATATTTTTCTGACAGACAGACACACACTTACAGGCAAAAACATTATCCCCCACCTTCTCCTGTCTGTAGTGGGCGATAATAATGACTCTGAGAAGATGTCTGTTTAATTTTTAGGAAACATGTTCTGTAGTCAGTGTACCAAAAGTTCCAATCTTGGCCTGCAGACACGGTGTCCATTCTTGGCCTCGTTCCCCTCCAGTCCCAGTGGAAGAGGCCCAGTCGATTAACGAGAAAAAAAACTGTTTCCAGTAACATTTCCTGTAATTCCCCCTTCTGAGGGCCTGCTTCCCCAGAATGTGTCCCTCTTTCTCTGACCTACATTCACTAAAAAGCCCAAACCCGTCCAGGCCCATCATGAACTTTGCTGAGATTCAACCCTCGGACTAAAATAAAGAATAAAGGCTAACTCACATTGTTTTCTTTGCTCCGACTGAGCATATTATCAGCAGTTATCTTCTTTCATTTCCGTCTTTTTTTTTTCATACCGCTCATCGCTGCCCGTGTGGTTCATCTATGTCATCATTGTCTCTGGGCTTCATGTTTTTCTGTCGGTCAGTCTAACTGTCTGTGTCAGTTCATCCATTTGTCTCCTCTTACCCTGTCGTCAATCTGTTTCCAAGCAACTGAACTCCTATGCATCCATTAGCTGTACCGCCTTTGAGTGAAACACTGAAATGTACCTTAATGCAGCGCTCTCTGAAGCATCGCAAGCTCACTCATCCCTTCTGGTGTCACGCACTTACACTTCCTGCAACAAACTGTCCCTTTCAGTTACTACAAAACAGTTCCCATCCGAATGGAACAGCTTTGCGTAAACCTGACCAACACACTCAGATTTCAGCAGAATGGTGCTGGGGAATACGTTCCTTTTGGAAAATCCAACAATCTACTCTGGACATATATCGTTTGCCACCAAAAGCCAAAAGACGGGGAGCTGTAAAGTTTTTGCCCGACCATTCACACAACAGTTGTCAGACAAAGCATGAGAAAAAGGTTCTGCCCAGATGTGTGAAGAACAAGCTGCGAGAACTCCCAATCCAAGGCTGCATAAAAAAAAAATCATGTCATTCTTTTCTCCAACTAAAAGATAAGCCCCTCCATGTACAGAGATCTCTGTCCAGAGGAGTCCAGTCCTAGGAACAGCTAAGATACTGAACAGAACCCTCAGGCTCCCGGGCCTCTGGTAGAGGACCCGAGTGAAAGGGGAACCACCCATGTGGAACAAAAAGGGCGAGATGGGTGTTTATATATATATATATTTATGTATGTATATATATTGAAACACAAGACGCTCCAGAATCCAAAGTCACAAACAAAATATTCTGGAGCAAAACTATTAGCAACATAAACCTTTAAAATGGGTGAAGCGGAGCTGCACATTGTTCCAAACATCGGCATCGGCATCAACATGTGGGGACTTAGAACCAAACTACATTTATAGCAGCTCTGTGTCTCACTGAACCATTTCATAACAATTATAACATTACTGTTGTCAGCTATTTCTTTGACTATAGGATAATGGAAAAATGAATCAATACTCAACTCAATTTAACTTTCTGTTCAACTGATAAAATGGCAAAACTGATATTTTATTAAAAAAAAAAAGAAACTTATGATCAGACTCCAAAAGCTGAAATGTTTCATCTTGAGTGTGTCTGATCTTTTCTGATCATTTAAAATGGATTCTGTTTCCCTGAAAGGGTTGTCAGGTTTGGGGTGATGGGGTTCTTAATGACTAACTTGTTTTGATTTTGTCTGTTTTTCTTTTGTTCTGAACACAGAGGACATAAATTAACTCAACAATATTCTGAGAAACTATAATAATAAAACAATGAAACGCAGCTCAAATTAACTCTAACTTTTGGTGCTAATGAACTGGAGAACAGCTTACTATTTTTAGGCTTATAGAGGCACAAAAATGCGAATAAACAAAGGTTTTGATTTATAAATATTCATTGCTACTTGTGTATTGTGAAAAGGATTTGAACTTATTTTTCCTGTGGTGGATGTTGCTCAGGGGAAACCTGCTCCTCAAAGCAAGACCCGACTCTCCATTCAGAAATGTTCAGAAGGAAAACATAAAATGATAATTATCTGAACTGTAACTTCAGGCAAAAATTAGAAAGGTTAACATTCACTCTGAAACATGGCACATAATCTGATACATAACCTCTAACGTACAACTAAACTGACATTAATTAGAATATTTCCTCCCTGCTGACTTTGCGTCTGTTTAACTTGCAGCTAATATTGACGTCTTTAGACAGGAAGTGGAGACGGGAGGTTCAGCCGATGGTAGAGTTGACAGCAGGGGGAGGTTCATGGAACAGCAGCATTACTAGTTGTTACAATCCCCATTTTGGGGGGGAAGGGGTGGGGTCTGATATAACAATATCAGATTCTTCTGTGTTTAAATATGAGAAATAAAGTTTAAAATGTATAATTACAGATAATAGTGTCATGGTGTGGGGTGAAGGAGGCCAACCCAGAGCGCAGACTCATGATGAAAATATAAACTAATTTATTAAAATAAAAGAAAACCAAAAACAAAAGCTGACGTGGCACCAAGAAGAAAACTAAATACCAAACAAACTAAATACAAAAACTGAACGGACATGGGCAAGAGACGAGTAGAACCAGACATCAGGGAAAATAGACCAAGAGGCAATAGACAAATGAACCAGCCAGTAAGTGGAGGAGATGATCAGGTTGTAAAGACAGGAGGCAATTAGGGGAAGTGGGCACAAGTGAGATGATTGCAAAGCTTGAGGCAGGTGTAGATGGGTGTGGCAGGCAGACAACAGAGATTGAGGAGAAGTGAATGATGGATGAGGCACAGGGAACAAAGACACAAGGAACAAGAACCAGACTAACAAGATAACTGAATAAAATAAACAATAAACTCAAACCGAAACATGAAGACAACAAACTGAATACAAAAACCCAAATCGTAACAAATATAGTATATAAATTAATGTTCCCTTTCTTGATTCTTCAACAATGCTAAAGCAAATGTAGCAGAAAAAGATCTAAAATCTATATGAAGTAAACATTTAAGGCCAGTTAGGAAAATGCTTCTCTGCAGCCGTGTCTCTTGGCGCATACTCTGCCTGAAATCGTCCATTATCTCCACAGATCTGGACTGAGACGACTCCCACCAGTAGTAGTTTCATGTGACACACAGGAGAAGTTCCACTTCTTTATCAGTCCGCAAAAACGATTTGGTTTTTGCTCTTGTATTCGCCATCCGTCTTTTTCTTCTCATGTTCACAGTTTGGAGCGTCTGCTCCCTGTCTTCTGTCCCTGTTTCTGGTGTATTTTTGTGTCAGCGCCACATACAGGCCTGGTTTAGTTACTGCAGCGTTTGGGTCAGTTTCTGTGTTTCTGTGTGGAGGAAAACCTTTTTAGATATAGTGCCATGGTTTTGGAAGGACAGCGTTCCTGCTTGGACGGGCCTAGCACAGCCAGTCCCACAGTCAACAATGGGACCAACACTGAAGGAAAGTGGTTGGATGGCTCTAACATGATGATGAATGGACAACTATCACCACCAAATTGTATGTCTGTATCCAGCATTTTGTCTCATTTTGCTTATATAGTTTCCAAAATCTTATGTGAATAAAAAAACAACTTGGTTCTCCAGTAGGGCAAGATGTTTTGCTTTGTTTAGTTTTTTTTCTAACGTCAGGATATTGACTGAAGTGTGATTATGGATGCATTTAGATGCATCGATAATTGATTTGTAACCACATCGCAACCCTCTGAGTCAAATTGTGAGGTGACTAAAAATCCAGTCATGGTAAATATAACAAAACACAAAGCCAAACTAAACCTTAGACAAAAATGTAAAATCGTCTTGGACCAATGATGAATCTTGGGAGGAAATATCCAATAAATAGAGGGACTCTGTGTCATCATGTGGAGCCGCTTCCTGTCTGACCGGGTTATTCCTCTAATCTGAGCACTTGTGACCGGGGCAGGTTGTGAGGTAACCACTTGATTTTAACACAGCACTGTCATTCTACAAAGAGGGTTTGAAAAGATGACTTAAATCGTGATGTGCTGTGTTGAAACAGTCAGCTGTTTCTTTTCCACTGGGACTGCGTGTGCTTGAAAAAAAGAAATCTGGCAGTAGTTTGTTTACTCAGACCTTTTTAACAGGGAAAAATCATAGCAACATGATTCAAAGGAGCCTTTCTTTATGTATTAATAACATAATAAAAAAAAGATGATTTACGGTTTAGTTTCTGGCAATAAATGCCAAACAAGTCCTTTGTCCTATCAGTCATTTATTTTTATTGAAAGCAATTCTGTGAAGAAAGCTATTTGTTCATCCACTGAAGACATCATCTTAAATTGAAAGAATCTTGAATAGAGTAAATGAAAAATGCCTTCTGGGAAAGAAAAAAACACAAGAACAACAAACTGTAACACAAAATAAAAAAAAACAAAAAAATAAGAAAAAACAATTTGCTCAGAAATTGAACTGGCACAGTGTCAGCTCCATCTCTCTCAGGGAGAAACATTATGAGTAATACCTGTGTGTGTGTGTGTGTGTGTGTGTGTGTGTGTGTGTGTGTGTGTGTGTGTGTGTGTGTGCTAAGCTTGTCCAAAGAAATAATATTAAATAAAAAAAATGTCCTGGCATTCCTTATATGAGTGCATATTACCTGCCACCTTTGTTGCCAGACTTTTACACTAAGATCATTTTATACTGACAAATGACAATGTTGTAGTTGTTTTGGTCAAACCTGGAAAACTGCACGATGTCACGCTCAGAGTCTGTGTCGATAATGACTCTCACTTACTACCACGTCAAATTTAAACTCAATATCTGTAAAACTAACCATAGTGTCGGCCAATGTTGATTAGCTGTGCCAACCAGTTTCAGTATCATACGTGCAGTGGTTCATGAAAAAAATTGCTAACAGACGAACAGGGTTGACTCCAACAATTAATGCTAAACTGTGGCTCAGTGTCTATAAAATTAACTGAGTGGGAGCCGTTTATGTGTTTCCTAAGGTCAGCTGGTTGTATCTGCCAGCGTGAATTAGATTGACTCCAAATGTTAAACAGTGGTAGATGTACATCCAATAATTACTTTCTGCAAGTTTCAATAAATTCTGTCCACTGGTTCATGAAATATTTTGCTAACAGACAGAAAAAACGAGCGTACGCACACTCCTTTGGTGGCATTTGATAAGTGTACATTATTAAAGACTCGCCAGTGAGCTGAATAATCATTGAAATATAAATATTAATAGCATCAAAACTGTTTGCCTGTATCATTCAATTAGTTTGCCATGGCGGCTGACTGTGTGCAGCTTTATCTTTTAGCCTCTGTATATCCCACACATGCACACACACACCACACACACACACACCGCACACACAGCTCAGGATGCTGGCACCGTTCTTAAAGACAGTGTTTAATTTTAATTGCAGATTTTCTGTTGAATGTTCCTGGATGAATTGTAAGCTCTCTTTATGGAAATGAAAGTCTTGATTGCGCCGCCACCGTGGGATGTCGCAGAACGAGACGGGCGATACCCACCGACTCCTGCTCACGGCGGTGAGTCACATCCTCACAAATATGTCCAGTTCAGCTTAATGTAATGCAGCACTCAGACCTGACGAGGTGTTAATTAGGATACAAGTCCCCACAGAGTCTGATTTCGCACATAACTATAGATGAAGTGGCACTTCATAGGCGCTCTCTTGGCGATGCCTTTTATTGTCTCACACCCTTCATCGATTTCTTTTCAGGAGCTCGTTTGTTTGACTTTGGCCACAATCTCTGAGTGTTTCCATTTTAATAATAATTATAGCCTGAAGGCGACAGGGCGATAATGTTTTTGCTCGTGTCTTGTGACTTTATGTATGGGTTTTTTTTATCATGATATCTACTGAACTGCAAGACGGATTTTGAGGAACCTCTAAGAAAGCAGTCGCTGGATGCACATCTACTACTGATTGACTTTCAGAGTTCATCCAATTCAAAATAGCTGCCACTGCTTAGCGACCTTAGAAAACCCTAAAACGGCTATACTTCAGCCAGTTGTACAGATAGCTGAGAGTCATTCTTAACTTATTCTCCAAGAAATAACGAATCATCTATGAACTGTTTTTAAAAAACTGCCATTAGCTATTAGAGTCAACTCTGCCTGTGTTAGCTGAGAGTCATTCCCAAAACATATTTCAAATGCTACTCACTGCGCAAAAGATAGCTGCTTAAAACATTAGCTTGAATAGCTACTGCAATTCATGATGGCAGCCATAGCCAGCTGGCTTTAGAAAACACAGCTATGGCTGTAACTCAGCCAGTTTCATGGATATTAGGCTAAAATCTGGTGTGTTAGCAGTTGAGCACCATCTCCAACACATGCTCTAAATGCTACACACAGAACAACACCTTTGCTGAAACCTTTGGCGCTGACTGCTAGAGTCAACACTGTGTGTCTGTTAGCAGAATGTCTCATGAACCAGTGGACAGATTTTAGTGAAACTCTCAGAAAGTAATAAATGGATATAAATCTACAACTGATTAACTTTTGGAGTCAACATCATTCAAGATGGCTGCCACAGTTAATTGACCTATTGGCTATAACACAGTTGGTATTACAGATACTGAGCTAAAATTAAAGTGGCAGTAGCTGAGAGTCATCCTTAACACGTCTCGTGAGATTCCTTAATATTGTTTGAGTTTGTGCATGATGTCATTTTCAGAGTGTGACCAAAACAGTTACAACTCTGTCATTTCTCATCATCTCATCTTAGTGTAAAAAGCAGCTGGTGTTAGGCGTTCTGTCATTTAATGTTAGGCCTTCAATTAAAATCAATATTGAGCTTTGTTCCGTTAATCTGCTTTCTTTATTTTTGGGATTTTAGCTCGTACAGTGACTGGCAGCTGCAGGCTGTCATACCTGCAGCCTTTTTGTGCATTCCAGGAATAAAGTAAAGAAAACAAAAAACACACAAAAAACAAAACAAAAAAAACAACGTTTTGATTTGGTGCAACTTCAGCTCGCAGGATGAAGAGATGATGGGAGGCAGTGGAAGCAGAAAAAGGGACTGATGAATGAGTGAAAAACTCTACTGAGTGTGGGGGGAAAAAGCAGGCACTGTTTCAAGAAGCTGAATAAACCTCAAGTGAAAGCTTGTTTTTGAGGTCAGAGAGGGTAAGGATGTGGAAAAGAAGTGGATTTAAAGACCGTGTGAGGCAGAGAACAGGTGGTGGTGGTTCTGTAACCCTGCAGGCTCTGTAGGCTTTCCTGCCTGGCATGTGTTGAGGAAGTCCTGCAAGAGCAGCTGTGCAGAAATATTATGCACCATATTTATTTCACCATTCTGCACGGTTGTGTATTATGAGCACACTCTCCTTCGTCTGCGTCAGAGTGCAGCCATGTTAACCATTGGGCTCATATCCCCACAGACAGCGTAGGCTCATCTGTCAAAGCATGACCTTCTAAAACTGAATGTCAGAGACGCACTACGACCACGGCTCCATCCTGCAGAGCTTTGCTGCCATGTTTCGTTTCACCTCTACCCCTGCAAATCGTCTGAATGATGGCCAGAGCGAATCTCACCTTTTCCTCATGTCCTTCACAACTAAATCCGAATTCCACCACAACTACACAAAAAGGGTTTCTTAACAAACATAGGTATTTTTGTCTTTCTTCTTCCACCTTGTATGTCTCTCATTGCTATAAACTTTAAGTTTTTTATCAAGTACCCCCAAAGTGCAAAGCACACATATCCAAACTCTCATAAACTTCCATTGTGCCCAGACTTTTCTCTTTAAAACTGGAAGTGAAGACTCTTTTAACATCCTACATAAAGCACTGTAAACACATGACAGCTGACAGTTGTAAAGAACGGGTGCTTCTGATGCTTACACTTCAGGATTTTTTTTTTTTCAATCCAATATACTTTTTGCACAATAACTGTTTGAGGCACTCCCCAGTGAGCCACTTGGCAGTAGCTTTTTTTAACAACATTTGTTTAGATAATTACAAAACTACTCCTGCATAAATATTGTCGTTGGGGGTTTTTTTTGTCAGCAGAAGAAAGCTGATGTAGGAATTTGATGCAGTAGCTGGACTGGCACCCCTCAAAACTTCCTCAGCTGCGTTTACACTCACCATGTTCTGTCCCATCTGAGAGCAGTGCAGCTTCCAGATTAGCCTGGGAGACAAAATGGGATATAGTGGACCCGACTGAAGAGAAGCGGGCTGAACAGCAGACGCTGTCGACATGCCATGTCATTTAGGACACCATCACCAGACTGCGTGGAGCAGCTGGGGCGAGACAGGAAAGGACCAGAAAGCAATCTCTTGTAGAGCCCCGTAACTGTGTGTCTTTATGTTTGAATGAAACTCGGCCTGGTGTGTCAGCCTCTATAAAACAAGCACTTGGAGCACTTGTTCGGGAATTATCAACTGCAGCAGCTGTTTCACTAACCACCAATGGGTGAACTGTCAGTGCACCAGAAAGCAATTACCTACTGGTTAAAGGCTGTTGCATTGTTTTCTGTTTATTCTTATTGACAAACTGTCAGCTTGTGGGTGCTTTAACTGTGACAGACAGATTTTCAGTTAGAGAGACACTGTTGGTGTTAGACGTTGATGTTTCTCTAAATAATAGAACCCCAGTAATTATCCAATATGCTACTTGACATGTCTTGCAGGGTTCCTATGTGGTCTTAAAAGGTATGAGGTCTGAATTAAAATGGAAAAGAAATAAATGGAAACCTTTCCATTTTGGTAGCAATACATAGTACAGCTCAGTATGTACCTGATACCAGTGCCAACGCGGGCCAATCCCAACTGGGCCTTTTCTACTTTGCCGAACTCCACACACGCTCTATATGCACACAGGCATGCACATGCATTTATAAACAGGTTGTTGTTACAGATGCAGTTCATAAGCTATACAGCAACACTCACCATTGCATAATAAGTTAACTAACAACACAATCCCACAGACCTGCTAATACCTGGCTTTTTAAACACATCTTTGGTAGCTAAGATAAAGGCAGTCCAAGACGTTGCACATAAATTGCAACATTCACAACAAACCGTGTGTGCACAGGAACAACGTGAAAAACAGTGAAGCAGGATTAATCGCTAATATAAACTCTGGGCTCCATTTCAAATGTCAATTTTATTTCTATAGCATGTTGAAAAACAACAAGGTTGACCAAAGTGTTTTACAAGACCATTAAAATCTCCTAAAAGTGCTGTGTCAGTGCTAAGACAGGATTTTAAACCAGACTTGAACTCTTAACAAACACCATGAGTATCTAAAAAGGTCTGAAGTTGATTAAAAATAGCCTTTTTAAACTTCTGGGCATGAAATTTAGATATTAGCCCATAGTTAGAAAGAACATTATGATCAAGATTTTTCTGTTTGATAATCGGCTGCACAACAGCGTGTTTGAAAACAGCTGGTTCACGGCCGGATGACAAAAGGGTGTTTAATAAGAGTAAAACGCTAGGCCCAATGATGTGAAGAGTTGCTTTAAAAAGACGAGAGGGGAGGATGTCTTGTGGAGAATTAGAAGGTCTTAAATAAGAAGCTATTTCTTTTAAAACCGAAAAAGATAGGCTCTAACTGTGAGCCTGTGTGCACAGCAATCAGGAGGTACAGACTGATCTAAAACAGGCTGTGAATAAGGAGACATAAAGCAGAAATTCTTTCAACAAAATACTGAAAACCCTGTTTACAAGAAATTCTGCCCAGCTGCAGCTCACAAAAACTTTTGCTTGGTTAAAACCACTCCACAGTGCAGCATTTGGACAGTAAACATGAAGACAAGCTCATGTTAGACAAGCAAGCCTTAGATTATTTCAGTTTATTTTATAAAAGTGATAGATATAAAATAGTATAGCTTTTGTATTTATTTTATTTATATCAGGTTCAGTTTGGATATTCTCTGAATATCTTGAAGGCCCTGACAGTTTGCCACTGCCTGATATTTTTGGGTACATACCTGGTACTTTACAGCTGCATCCAAGCCTTCCATCACCAAGTGCAAAGCGTTGGATGCAGTGGAGTAAAGCACGCCGCCACTGGACTCTTGAGCAGTGGAGACGTGTCCTCTGGCGGGACGAATCACGCTTCTCTGTCTGGCAATCTGATGGACAAGTCTGGGTCTCGGTATTTGTCTGACTTCATTGTGCCAAGTGTAAAGTTTGGTGGAGGGAGGATTATGGTGTGGGGCTGTCTTTCAGGAATTGGGCTCGGCCACTTAGTTACAAGAAAGGAAACTCTTAATGCTTCCGCATTTTGGACTGTTTCCTGCTCCCAACTTTGTGGGAACAGTTTGGGGATGGCCCATTTCTGTTCCAACATGACTGAGCACCAGGGCACAAAGCAAGGTCCACAAAGACATGGCTGATGACTTTCATGTGGAAGAACTTGACAGGCCTGCACAGAGTCCTGACCTCAACCTGATAGAACATCTTCAAGATGAATTAGTGCAGAGACTGAGAGCCAGGCCTTCTGTCAAACATCAGTGTCTGATCCCACAAATGAGCTTCTGAAAGAATGGTCCAAAATTACCACTCCTTTCCTCCATAAACACTCCTAAAGCTTGTGGAAAGCCTTCCCAGAAGAGTTGAAGTTGTTATAGCTGTAGAGTGGGCCGACATCAGATTAAACTCTATGGAGTAAGAATGGGATGTCACTAAAGTTCATATGCATGTGAAGGGAGGCGAGGGAATACTTTTGGCAATACAGTGTATGTCAGAAGTCTATTCCAGGGCCTTTTTTGGTTTTTTATTTTTTATTTTTGATAAGGTTAGGATGGTTGCGGAACACATTCTTAGCATTAAACATAGTTCCTGTGAACCAAAACTTGTGAATGTTATTCTAGACATCAACTTTTGGATAAAAAAATACAACATTTAGTCTTTTTTTGACACATCATCCCTCAACCATGTTTGTTAGCATGATCTTTGACTTGAAAAATATTTAGGCCAGTTAAAGTCAAAACTTGCTCTCATTTGCAAACTGGTAAAAAAGGTAAAAAAGGTAAAAAAGATCTCATTTTAACGTTACCCAGGAACTATTACTGAAAACCTGTTTTTTATTCATCTATTTCAAGTTGTTTTATATTTGTATGGGAATGTCGAGGGCTGGATTGAAGGCTGGAGGGCTGCTCCTGGCTCTCTGGCCTCTGTGGGCTTTATAAGTGCAGACCTTTTGTCATATGTTGCACAATGTTTGCAACTTGACATCCACAAGTTTAGCCCAAAAGCATTTTTTTTAAAGTTTTTTCTGTTACTTAAAAAAAAGGAATAGTTTAACAAAATAACCTCATATTGTTCTGAAGAAGACTTGCACTGTTTGATTGAGACCATACATTTGTCACAAAAGCAGGCAAAAAATTGATTTGTTTTTTCAGACGTGTTGTTCTGTGCTGTGCCTCTTTTGTGTGTACTGAGCTCTGTAATTTAAAGTAAGTGTTTTCATTTTACATCAAAAATGGCCCCCAAATCGACATAAACCTGTAAATTTGAGTCTGGAATGTTGAAAGTGGAGATGTGTAGGAACTCTGGTCTTGAGTCTGAACTACTCACCAGAGTCCTGGACTTCACTCCAGGGAGTTAATCACTGTGGGGCACTGGAATTTTGTTGTGTTTTGTTGAACCTAAACCGAGAAAGCTAGCGTGAGCAAATGCACAAACTGCAACCCTGAGCCGTCATCATGCCTTTGTTTACAGCTGCAGCCATTAACCTTGATCCTGGGACCAAACCTCGAGAAGCTGACACAGACAGCTGAAGGGCCATGAACAAGCCAAGGGCCAGCAAACACTGGGCTTCCTGCTTGTCTCCTATGAAAACGTGTTGTGAAGTGTGGTTATCAGGAGATTCATGCTCCCTCTTTCATTGTTAAACCCTCAAAGACCAACTTGTAGCTCCTTTTTAAAAACATAAAATTTGCTCAAAATGAACATCCTTGTTGAGACACAGCTTTGTTTAAGACAGCAGCCAAAAGCGTATTACACAGACTTTACTAACAGCTTTTAAGAGTTGTTTTTGACTTCATTCACACTAAACAAACTAAAAATCTACTCAAGCTTAGATGCTCTTGAAACACAGAACTAATATGAATAATTTGATGGATAGTATTTAAATTATGTTTTCTCAGTTAGAGAGCATAGGGCATCTAAACAAACTGGACTGGTGGATAATAAAATGTTCAACTCAAATGAAGTTATATTTTTCTTGATTAATTATTGCCCGAAAGCGAAGGCATCGTGATAATGTTTCGCCCATGTCTCTGTGTGTATATGTGTTTGTCTGTACTGTTAGCAAACTATTTCATGAACCAATGGATGGATTTGAATCAAACTCTCAGAAAGTAATCATTAGAGGAACGCCTACAACTAATTAATTCTTGGAGTCGACCCAGTTCAAGATGGCTGCGACAGCCACTGACCTTCAAAAACAGAAAAATGGATATTACTCAACCAACCTCTAGTTAGTCTCACCTGAATTAGGGAGGGATTACAAACAATAAATGGCTCCTATATATAAACACCTCAGGTGGGAGGAAATCCCCTGTCTTTAAAATGATTCAGAGAGGGGAAAATAAATCAGCATGAAAGTTTTAGATCATTAAAGGACAAGCTGTTGGACTCGGACTGACCAAAGACAGTTTCAGATCTCATTAGTGCTACATGCAGCAGTCTTCAGCTCTTTGGCACAATTTTGAAAAATAAAAAAAAAAGAAAATAAAAAGCTTGCAACCTGCTGCTACAAACCTGACATCTCATTTAGAGAGGTTAGGGCTTCGAGGCACTGGCTGTTAATGTTTATGGAAAGAAAAAACGCTTGAAATAAATGTAATACGGACAAATAAATGCTAAATGACTGAATTCTTTTTCTGACGTTCGCATGCCCAGGCACATATGTGCACTTTTGTGTGGGTGGATGAAGGAGGGCTCTGAGGAAAAAAAGCTGAAGAACCACTGATTTAGAATATAAAAACTAACTGAAATCACATCTGGCAACACACCCCTTAAACATTGTGCTAAAATGTTTGCACCTCTCACCTCCTAGATACATTCTACAAACACATTTTATCAAGGTCTTCAGGTAGATACTGTATTTGAAGTTTTGTCACCAACCTTGGTTTTACTTTGTTTAGTACAAATCATGCACTTTATGAAAGGGTATCAAAGGTTTTTTACTAGCTGCAGAGGGCTGTCTCCAGTCCTTTTTGTGGACTTCATGGACAGGAACTCAAGGGCAGCTATTGAAAGTAGGGTGTCTGATTTGGGCACTGTTCGTTTGGATTTTAGCTCTGCTTTTTGTAACTGACTTGTTTCTATTGGCGTCTTCAGGCCATGACCTTCAGCGTGCATTGGGTGGTTCACAGCTGAGTGTAAAGCAGCTGGGATGAGAGTCGGCTCCTCTAAGTTTGAGGTCATGGTTCTCAACCAGAAATAGGTGGAACGCTCCCTCTGGGTCGGGTATGAGTCTTTGCCTCAGGTGGGGGAGTTCAAGTATCTGAGAGTCTTGTTCATGAGGGATGGTAGGATGGAGCAGGAGATGGATCAACAGATCAGGGTCTCGTCTGAAGTAATGATGGCGTTGATTTTGTCTGTTGTGATGAAAAAGGAGCTAAGCCGAAAGGCAAAGCTCTCAAATTACTGGTCTGTCTACGTTCCAACTCTCACATATGGTCATAAGGTTTGGGTCATGACTGAAAGATCAGGATCCTGGATACTAGCGGCTGAAATGAGTTTCCTCTGCTGGGTGGCTGGGCTCAAACTCGGAGATAAGGAGCTCTGTCATCCAGGGGGAGCCCAGGGTACAACTGCTGCTCCTTGTCATTGAAAGGTGTCAATTGATGTGGTTCAGGCATCTGAGCAAATCCCACTGGGAGGAGACCCTGGGGCAGACCCAGGATTATGCACCCTCTCTGGCCCAGGAACACCTGGGGATCCCCCGGGAGGAGCTGAGAGTGTCACTGGAAAGAAAGTTGTCTTGCTTTGCCTACTTGACCTGTTGCTTCCACGATCTAACCACAAATATGTGACAAAAGAATGAATGGATAGTACAGTTTAAGGTAAAGAGCAGCAGTAAAACAGCAAACCAGTAAAAATTTGACCTCTCTCTGTGTCATGTGCCTCCTGTCCAGTATAATATATATTTCAGTTTCTGTTTATTGGATTGATTGAGTTCATTTTTCTGCTTTATACTTCATCAGGGTCCCTCTTGGGCTAGTTTAGTTTCTCCAAATGTTATTTAGTGGACAGGGGAGGGACTCATAATTACATTGACTCTGCCATTGATTTTCTTAACCTCAGTTTTTTTTCCAGAGACCATTAGTGTTCTGATTCAGACCTTTGAACACTGCAATTATCATAAAAGTATTAGTTTTTGCTGTGCAGCACATTGAAACAGAGGCAGAAACTCTGCTGCTTATCGCCACAGATCTCACTCCCAGCAGCCCTCACTTCTTCCCGCTGATGTGATGAATGTCTCCTCTCAGCCCTCCTGCAGTTGTGTTGTTGAGATTCTGCACAAAATGCTCAATTCAGACGCACACCAATCTTTCAATTACACCTTTTGCTTTTCTCTCGCAGCCTCGTTAGGCATTGAGCCATTTCTTCTTCTCTATAAGAATGTTTTGCATTCCTCTCCTCTCTGCCCCTTTCAGTGAAACACCTTTTATGATTAGCCTTCATTTAAATGCAGTTACTGCAGGTTTGGAGTGTGTTGAGAAAACACATTACACAATTACAGTTAAACAGGATGTTACGGGGATAGTTGGGAGGTTTGTTTACAGTTCATTTACTGCCTTGAACAGGAGAGAGGCAGAGTGAAGGAAGCTGTTTGCCTCCTCAGATTTGTCTGATGTTTATCAGTACATCTCAGTATTGTATGTATGTGTGTGTGTGTGGGTGTGGGTGTGTGTGCCTGTGCGTTGCATGCTCGGGGCGCAGAGGTTGAAATCACTAGAAAGAACTGAACAGGTTCTTTTTGTCTAGAGACAAGTTCCACCTTATGTCATCCCTCCTGTCACTCCATTGCTTAGTTTTTTTATACCACCATTTCAGAAACATACATATACATTTACTTTGTGATATTAGCATATATTACCACTATTTATACAGTTTTCATACGAACAATTACACCGATTAATCCGAAGCTGTTAGTGTGATCATAAAGAAAATCGGACCTACATGCCTACATATGCAAAGGCTTAGCATTCCTTAAAATAAAACATTCTGCCCGCCGCCTTTCATGAAAGAGTGTTAACTCAAGATGGCCACCACATATGGAGGACCGAAAGGGACATAATCAAAAATAAAAGCAGAAATATATATATTTTGCTTTTGCCTTTTCCTTACACATGCGTTTCCGTCAAGTAATGTTTATATTTTGCTTTTGCTTTTTCCTTAAACATTCCCTCCTCCCCCTTAATCACTGTGTGCATTTCTGCCTCCTCGGTATGCAAATGAGGAGGCCGTCTTCTTGGTCCAGCTCCTCTCCTATTGGTCAATAACCAGGAAGGAGCAGGATCCATGTGCAACATTGATCAGCTGTATGGCGTGAAATGTTATTTCATGGTTACCAAGGCAACCACGAAGAAAAGAGCGAAGAAGCTAAATTTCACCGAGGCAGAACTTGATATGCTGGTCAATGAGGTGGAGAACAGAAAAAATATTTGGGAGCCACAGTCGTGGCGTTACAAATAAAAGGAAGCGTTGTGAGCGGAGCATGTTGTTATTACTGTTAATTCAGTGAGTGGGACAGAGAGGACCGGGGCCGAGGTGGAGAAAAAGTGGTCAGATTTTAGGGTGGAGGCAAAAAAGCGACTAACCAGCCACCGCCAGAGCACGTCAGCTACAGGTGGGGGTAAAGGCGTACCGAACTGATACCATTTGAAAGAAGAATGGACAATGTTCTGTTGAAAAGCGATCGAGCGCGCCCCTGCGAGGGAGCACGCACGGATGTGAACGGTATTAAAGCGCTCCTCCTCTGCGCTCTGTGGGTTTGAAAAGGGAAACAATAAATAGTCATCACTGACTGTGTTGCTGTCAGCTAAGCTCGCAACGTGCTTTAACTCTTCTGCAGCTGTCTGAGACATCTCTGTTACGAGTTCACTTCCTCTCAATTGAGGCGTTCTCCTGAAACAGCCGAGAGCGCAGGCATGAACAATTGATCTGCACATGGATTCTGCTACTTCCTGGTTATTGACCAATAGGAGAGGAGCTGGACCAAAAAGACTGCCTCCTCATTTGCATACTGAGGAGGCAGAAATGCACACAGTGATTAAAGAGGAGGAGGAAATGTGTAGGGAAAAGGCAAACGCAAAATAAAAACATTACTTGACGAAAACGCATGTGTAAGGAAAAAGCAAAAGCAAATATATATATATATATATATATATATATATATATACATATATCTGCTTTTATTTTTGATTATGTGGCTTTCGGTCCTCCATAACCACAGCCACATCTCGCGAGATGTGTTAATTCTCGGAGTATCCGCTGAGAATGAGTCGACTACAATCATGCACACTTTACCACATTATCTGTAATTTTAAGTAAATTATAGCCAATTTTGTGTTGGCAAAGGTAGATTAGCTGTGGCAGCCATCTTGAATTGGGTTGGCTCAAAAGGTTAATCAGTTGTATCGCCCAACTTTTGCCTTTCTCCGCGGTTGATCAACACACACTGAGACTTATATTTATCTGATGTGAATATTCTGGAGTAGTCAGTGGGGCTCTAGTCTTTCCTCTTTGAATTATTTCATCTTTTTGAAAACAGCAAAATGACAAACCTGTTCTGTCTGAACAATTGGACCAAAGCAATTACAGCAAGCAATTCTGTTTTTGTTTACTTTGTAGTTTATCTCAGCAGAGGTTTTCTCACAGCTGGTAAATGCGCTGTTTAATATTTAAAAATGGCGGCGCCGGTCTTGCTCTGTTTACTAACATCCTTTATGTGATGTGCTTTAAATCCTCTATAGTCAGCAGGAATCAGCTTTTTTAACTGGTTAAGTGCTGCTATACTCTGTAGGTAACTCCAGGTAAACAAAATGTGGACATTAGCTGAACAACAGATGGCTTATTTGCTTAGTTTACATCTGAGGAAAAAGCACGAGTAGGAGATGAAAGCATAAGCTCATCACTAGTGCGTTTTCTGTCTGTCAGTAGGCCAGTTAGGGTCACTCTGCAGCATTCAAATCAAATTTTATTTATTCAGATTTTCTCGACATGTGAAAACGTCCACAGCATTTGCTCCTACCTTCCTGCACGGATTACACAGCCACCTCCCTAATGATAAGTGCAGAAAGTGATGACTGACTGAGCTTGTATAAACACAACAGGAGGCCCTCTGTGTGTTTAACAATTGTCGCTTTTTCTGTTTTCCCCTGACTTGTATGTTGTTTTTCCACTCGCTCTTTAATACTGTGCATATATCTAAGTACACGTGGCACTGAAATAAATATAAAAACAGTGAACATATCAGATGGGTATAGGGCCTTAGTTGCTATTCTCGAGCTGCCTTCGACAATTCAAAGCAATTCCAGGAGGGTGTTTTTATATTTTTTTGCATCTTGTTTTAGCCTGAGTTGGCTGGGGTATTTCCAGCTGTGAGAGCACATCTCTATAGGGGAATCTCCTGCTGTGAAATGCACATTTGTATGACTGTGGCAGGAAAAAGTCAGGGCAAAATTCTTGTCACAAACTTCAGGCATTCTCTAATGTTAGTGTGTGAAAATGGCTGATCTGTTTGTCTTTTTTATTGCTGCTTCCCTGTCACCAGGCCATGACTCTGCCTGCTCTGGAATGGGTTTTATTTATTAATATAATTAACAGCTGACTGGACTGAAGAAGGCATTGTACTAAAACACAGAAGGTCTAAGTTTTAAATGGAGTGAGTGAACACACAGACTGAAACATAACCTGATGCAACAGGAGGAACTGGAGCCTAATTGTATCGGGTTTGTTGTAAATTATGTTTTTTTATATTTACCTGACTGTATGAATCAGTCTAGTGGCAGTCCTAATGAGGCAATTGGACTTCTGTTCTTGTGTCTTGAAGAAGTTTTACCTTTTTGAAACATCACTAATGCAGTTTAATGGCAGCTCACAGACAGGCCTTTTTTTCTTGCATACAATCCTTTAGAACCAGCCTGAGCCACAAGATGTTGTGCTTTGCCACTGTCAGGACATGAAGAGAGTGTTCATTACTATCACCCACCACTGAATGGCAAGTACTAATGATAGGGTTAGGGTTAGGGTAAGTTTCTTTCTGTCTGTTAGCAAAATATCTCATTAAATGCTGGATGAATTTAATGAAACTATCTGACGGTAATCACTGGATGAACATCTACAACTGATTGACTTGAAGTCAACCTGATTCTACATGGCTGCTACAGCCAACTCAGCTTATGAAACTTTAAAACTGCAATAACTCAGCCAATTTTACAGCCACTGAGCTCAGATTTGGTGTGTTATTAGCTAAGAGCAATAGAACGTAGTCAGAGCACTACACAGTGAACAAGGTTTTTGCTGAAAGCTTGGCATTAAGTGTTGATGCCAACTTTGTCTGTTAGCAAAAACACTTCATGAACCACTGGACAAATTGTAATGAAACTCTCAGAAAGTAATCATTGGATTTACATATACAACTAATTCACTTTTGGGGTCAACCCAGTTTGAGTTGTGTGTCACAGCTAATTGACATTACCCAAAACAAAACAAGAACATTGCTATAACTCAGTCAGTTTTACAGATATTAAGCTAAACTAGCTGTGTGTCATTTGCAACACATACTCAGAGTGTGACATCTTACAATATTGCATGAAACTGTGCATAAAGTTATTTTCAAGGTTTGACTAAAAGGCTGATATCTCTATGATTTCTCAACAGAAGATGGTCTAAGTTTAAAACTATGGTGTGAAAGGCGTCATTTGATATGAACTCATTCAAGGATTGCTAAGTCTCATGCTCTGGACTCACACTAACTGCTAAAGGTTAACTCAACTTGTTGCACATTTATTCTCCTATGTCTCCAAGTTTACACTAGACAAGGTTACATTAGACATTCAACCCCTCCTTGAGGGCCAGTGATTTCTGTCACCCACTGGCCTCATTGTCTCTTTCAGCAGATACTGACAGGGAAGTGCTTATAGTGCTAGTAGAATCTGTGATGCAATCCTGGAGTCATGTTTCCTTTAAACATGTGTGGCTGTCAGTTTGACTTCCTAATGGATTTTCATTTCCTCCACCAAGCTAGCAACAAGTCAGCATTCCCCTTGGAAGAAAGTGGTAACATATGAATAGTATGAAGATAGCAGCAGTTTCTTTACAATCGTCTGCATCACTTATGATCACAACGGGAAACTGAATTAAATGTCTCTATATGCTGGTGTAGATTCTCAGTCATCCGGGACAGATCCAGAAATATTATTTAAATAAAACATAAAACAACTGGGCATCTGTTCTGTAGTTGAAGACGTTTCGCTCCCCATCCGGGTAGCTTCAAAGGAAGAAAGTTCAAGGCTTTAAGCTGCATGAGATGCAGATGCAGATTAATCACAGAATATGTGTTGGGGATCAGTCGCAGCTACTACCATACCAAATTTTAGGTCAGTATCTAGAAAACTGACTCCGTTTTAGCAATATTTCTATTTTTTTAAGGTCAGATGGCTGTGGCAGCCTTCTTGAATTGTTTACTTCAAAGGAATTGTAGATCTACAGCCAGCGATTACTTTCTGCAAGTTTCATTGAATTTCGTCCCGTGGTTCTCAAGAAATTTTCCTAACAGGTGGACACATAAACACACGCTTGCACAGACACAGGCATAAACATTACCACCCACCACTGAAACTAAACTGAACTAAACATACCTTTTCAAATTTTTTGTAATGCTTTTATTCTAGCAAACACTATCACCTGAACTTTGGACCTGTATTTATCACTGGGAGACATTTTCGTCTGTCACATTCCAGACATTGTGGACATGGTTTCCTCTGATGGCATTTTACGGTGCATGTTGAAGAGATTTACAACGAGCAAGCCTTATAAATCCTGCATAAATGGCGGTGGCCTACATTAGAGGTTCTTCATGCTATCATTCACACAGCTGTGTCACAAGGTAACAATCTGTAATTAATTTGCATAGTATTTCAATGAATGTAAAATGTGAAATTTGGGAAAAAGAGAGCTTGCAGAGCTACTGCAGCAAGTAGTTATAGAAATACCAAGACCGGGTTGCTATATGTCTGACAAAATGTGGATTTTTTTTCGGCACACAAAGGGAAATGTGGCTGTACCAATTATATAAAACATTTTTCAGTTTTTTTCAGCAGAACAGACACCAGTAAAAGCTATCAGAATCTCCAAGATAGCCAATTGAGATGTTTAATAATTTTGAGAAAAAGGATAGATAGAAATAGAAATGTTTGTCCAGATTTTTTTAAAGATGTACTTTTAGCAGATAATGTTTATTAATGCTTACAATCTTTTCATAGTGTCACTATGAACAATTGAATCAGGTTTTGGTGTGTTGCTTATAGTTGACATTATTTTTGCATACTTCTAGAGCATTAAATGATATCCTAAAGAGTGTACTACCACAAACCAAATCTTTGTGATGAAACACCAATCTGAACTCAAGCATTAGAGATGTCACTTCTGCAACAAGTCTTGTCCAGGTGCTGCAGGGTGAACAAGGCTTAATAATGTTCTGGCTGATCGGCCCACCAAATGGGCTTGAAAATTAGTGTGTGATTATAAAGAAAATATAATTAGAGAAGACTGGTTATTGCACACTGGTGCTGTTGCTATTTTCTGCACCACTCATAAATCCCTGTGGCCCAAACAAAGGACGAAACAGAAAAAAACAAACTGCCATCTCACCACAACTGTAATCTGCTGCTTCAAAACACACCATGGAAACCCAGTCAGCTGTTATCAGAACTGCAAGTGCTCTAAAAGCTCAGCTGCACTGAAAAGAAAAAAAAAATCTCTTCTAAAACAAACAAAGACGAAAATGAAGAATCCTCAACGACAAGCATTTTTTTTCTTGTTATGAGGGACAGTCCTACACTGGGTTCAAATAGTGTGCTAATAGCAGTGGGAAACGGCAGCCTGCTATGTGCTTCATACACCATTCAGCTGGCGGTTAGCAAGGGCCTTTTGGTACAGATATGTGTGGCTGATGTTGTGGTACTTGGTCGGAAAATAGTTGGGACAGTTTAAACACTCGGCCTTAGCTTACTCCTGCCTTGAATATATTCATGGACACGTCAACGAGCCAGTTAAAAGACTCCAACAGGATGTGCAGACCAGCTGAATTCTACATGCTACAGTCTGTCATTGAGCAGAACAGGATCCTGGGAATATACAGATCTGAGCATGAGCTTCCTGACCCTCTCACCACTGACCAACTGGGGCTTTTCAAAAAGAGTGTTGCAGCTGTGGAGGTAACTTGAAAAGTAAGCTCTGTTTTTTAAACACATTTTCAAAGAAATCGTAAAAAATGTTATTCCATTTATCAGTACTCTATATCTATATATGTGCTCTGTATCACAAATACTCAAATGTAAGTGCCTGTACTTTTACTAAATTTTTTAAAATAAAGTATCAGTCCACTTCAACCAAAAAGCAAAACAAAACAAAAAACTGATTTCTTTTTGTGCATGCAATGAAACAACAATTTTAGATCTCAAGTTAATTTATTTGCTGGAGAATGGAAACCAAACCTCGTTCTATAGTTGGGTATTTGATGGTTGTCCATGCATCACATGTTAAAACTTTTTAAACTTGTTTACTGCAGTGTTTTCACCATTTTGTTTTTGGTTGGGTTCTACAGTGTGGGGATGGCTGTGTTGGTATCTCTGATATAGGATGATCATGTTCTATTGTGGCTCCAAAAGGTGCAACATGACACATAAACCCTGGTTTTTAAAGACTGATTGTGGACTCGTAGCCATAAAAATTGATTTGGAGTTTGTAAATTGCTTCACCTTTTCCCAGTTAGGTGGAAACTTTGGCATTGCTCACTTGATACTTCTGTTAGCAGTGGTAAATAGTAGCTACCGCTGGCTGTTTTTCTTCTTGCTCCTCCAAGTGGAAACATGTACACAACCTGCATATAGCATGGCAATTGTCAGAGTAATTTTACCCCTTAACTTCAAAGAAGCTGAATTACTTCCAGAGACTGGCTTTCATTGCAGAAGATATCATTTCATTTCGTGGTCAGTCATGTTGTTGTTGTGTCTCTGTTGGGTACATAACATCATAAACTGTCCAGGTGCTGCACTTTTGCACTTCCAAGTTCTGCCTTTTGCATTTGTCAACATGACATTATGAACATCAGCTAATGAGCAGACATTTTCAAACTCATTAAGAATAGTTCATGTCTAGGTTAGCACAGCAGCGCTGTGGTTAGAACTGTCGCCTTCCAGCAAGAAGGTTGCAGGATTGCTTCCTGACCTGGGGTCTTTCTGTGTGGCGTTTGCATGTTCTCCCTGTGCCTGCGTGGGTTTTTTCCAGGCACTACTGGTTCCTCCTACAGACCAAAAACATGCATGTTAGGTTAATTGGTAACTCTTAAATTATCCCTAGGTATAAGAGAGTGTGAATGGTTGTTTTTCTGTATGTGGCCCTGCGATTGGCTTGCAACCTGTCCAGGGTGTCCCCTGTCTCTCGTACAGTGATTGCTGGAGATGCATCCAAAAAATAGATTACAACCCCAACCCCTGTCTCTGATCATGTACAAAGCTTTTGCAGAGGTTGTGGTGGTTTGTCATCAAGGTGGCAGACTTGTTTTAATTGGTTGTGTAGGTCATGGAGAGCTTAATGGGATCACCATCCAGTATAAAGAAAGCCTAAATCAGACTTGTTTCCTTTTTTTAGAATTGAGGATTGTATTGATCAGAGCTTACCAAGATTTAATACAGAACAGCCATTATGATGAAAAGCACACCCACACACAACTTTGCTAATTATTTTTACAGCAATGTTTTCCAGAGGTATGATATGCCATTATCAGAGCTATAGTACATCAGTTTCTGTAATGGTTCAAAGAAAATTAAAAGCGTAATGGAAGCGCTGCAGAGTCATTTATGACCCCACACAATGAATTATATAGTGTACTGATCCTCCGTCTTCTAACACTGCCATGGAAGTATAACTGTAACTTTTTCTGTGACATTTCTCAGCATCTAACTATTACGAAAAGGCTTACACAAGAGCACAGTTTTACTATCTAAGTTTCTAAATCTCCCAGAAATATCCCTTCTACCTAGTACCACACCACGTTTAAGGCAATTACTGTAAAACCGACAGTTATGGTCACTTTTTGTGTTCGCTACAAAGCTGTTGACTGTGGTAGTCATTACACACACACGCACACACACTCAGACAGAGGCAAAAACATCATCTGCCTTCAGTGCCTTAAGTGGCGGGCGATAATTATCCACAGCAATTTTCATTTTCTTTTTATTGCTTGGTTGCTCAACAAAGCTATTGTTTACTGACATATTTGGTGATTTCCCAGTAATGTTTTAAATATATTATCTCAGATCAGAGATATTTGACAGCTTTACCTCATCATTTTTCAGATCTAATGTTTGGAGTTTGTGGTTAACCTCATCTTCGCAGAGATAGTGTCACACTTTAGCTGTTTCAAAGAAATTAGGTCTCACTTGCAGGCGCTACAGTGATCCAAAGCAGAGATATGAAAAATGTTCTAATACTGAAGAAGTCGTTTGGCACATCTGCAGCTCAACATCAAGGCAGCAACTCAGCAGCAAGCAGAGTTTTTGACAAGAAAAGAGAACAACACCTTTCCGCTTTCTGTTCTCACTTCCTTTCTATCTGCAGCACAATTTTATGGTTCATTGGAAACATAACTTCCTGTTCAAGATGTCTCTTAGATTTTCTTTCTTTCTAAATCTGTTCCTACAGATTAACGTAACTATGCTTCCATCTTTATAAGATTAGAGTAATTAGAACTTGGTTAAAAATTCACAGGCACAATGTGTTTTGATAGACTGCAAACTCAGCTACTTGGAATCTTTAAAAAAAGAAAAAAAAAAAGAAACCATGAGAGGAAATTTGCAAAGTGTAGGAAGTCACTGTATGTACCAGTTAATAAAAATAAAAATAAATATCTTTCTGGAAGCATTACACCTTAAACCAGAAATAGATTTTTGATTGTTTCAAGTCTACGCAGACAAATTAAAAAACACAGTGTGTTGGATTACTGAGCTTCAGAAACATTGGAAGGTGTATAATTTAAAGCATACATGAGTTATTTTGTAATTCTATAATCAGCCATTTTTTGTTTTAGCTGGCATATTAATAAAAATAATAAAATCTGAACATGGAAGAGATTTGAAGACACTACGGAGAAGGAAGTTTGGTTGGGCTGTAAAACGTTCTTGCAAACTGTTTAACATCTCAGAAATGGACTTCCTCTGTAGGGTGGCAGGGCTCAGCCTTAGAGATAAAGTGAGGAACTGTGATCTGGGGGGAGCTCAGAATGGAGTTGCAGTTCCTCTGCATCCAAAGGAGTCAGCTGATGTGGTTTGAGCATCTGATTAGGATGCCTCCCGGGCACCTCCCTCCTGAGGATTTTAGGCACGTTCCACAGAGACAAGACCCCAGGGCAGACCAAGAATTTACTGGAGGGATTATCTATTCTCTCTGGGCAAGGAACACCTTGAGAGAAGCTGGAGAGTGTCTTTAGGGCGAGAGATGTCTGGGATTCCATCCTGGACCTGTTGCCTTAGCAACCCAACTACAGATAAGTGACAGAAAATTCATTAATAAATGGATTTAATTCAAGCATTCACACCACAAATGAAATCTGGTTTTATTTGTTCTTTCAATTATCTTTAGCAATGTTTTTCGACATTCATATCGTCTGGCTTCCATCAAACGGTGCTGCAGCATTGTCTGCACTCCTACTTCCTATGGCCTAGAGAGTGTGGAATTCCTCCTCTTATCTGGAGTCATCATTTTCCAAGACCTAAAGTCAACAGAAGATGTACTTTTTGTGGCAGCTGAATGAACTCAACCTGCCCAAATCAATAATGGTGTGTTCCTATTCATCCATCATTGAATCTATTCTCACCACTTCAGTCACAGACTGGTATGCTGCTGGCAAGGTGATTGACTGCAAGCTGCCCTCTCTCCAGGATGTATTTACCTCCAGGACCTCAAGGTGGTCCAGAAAGATTGTTGCTGACCCCTGTCACTCTGAAAATAAACTTTTAGGGCTACTCCAATGTAACCTGAGGCTATGGTCCATCAAAACCAGTACCTTACGTCACAGAAACAGTTTCTTTCCATAACCTGTTGGACTATTAGAGACTCACTGGGCTATCCTCAAATTATACAAACTCCCAAAACATTCATATTTTTATCAGTCTGTCTGACTTCTTTTTATACTTTTGCACGTTTACATTCATTTGCATAGTTTTTGTAAGTGGTAATTGTGTGTAAGTGTTTAGGTGTTTATTATGGATGAACATTTCTGCTCCAAGTCACCAGAACAAATTCCTTATTTGCGAACACCTAAATAAATAAATCTGATCCTGATTTAATCCATGGCTAGTCTAGCAAAGCACCTGATAATGGTCAGTGCCACAATACAGCAGAGGTCAGTGCAACAGGATGGTGGATACTGAAGCAGCTTACAGTTGGTTTTCTATGAAAATAAGGATAAACGTAGATTGTTTTCTTCTCCATATTTTTCTTCCTATTTTCTTCAAACTCAAAAAGGTTTCAATGAATTTGAAATGTGAAACACTGCATATTTTGACACCTGATCAAATGCAGGCTATTTTTAAAAGAGAACTGAATAAATTGAGTGAACTCTGAGGCAATTTATTTTTTTCATCTTATCATTTCAAGTCAAAACTGTTGAAATTGGAAACACTCATGTTTATAAATATATTGTTCATGGATCAGTTTCTCATTGTCTGTGTTACTTACATCCATGTTTTTCTCTATTTTATGTGTTCATAAGGGCAGAAAGATTTAGCTTTGAGATTAATTTTGAATTATTATTCTTTATTTGTTGTTACTTGTTTGTCTAATACAGTTTTAGGCACTGAAGGACTAAACATGTAGATAGTCAAGTAACACAAACAGGTTTGAATGCTTTCTGGTTTCTTTTTATTTGGCATTTTACAAGTTTACAGTTGAAATTGACATTATCTCAATTTGTACATGATGCTAAGTATTTTTGTTGTTGTTGTTGTTGGATGCATAGTAACTGGTAAAGAGCTTAAATACAATATTTCCAACAGAAAATTTATTCAGAAAAAAAAATTAGAGATTGAAAGAAATACTGAAGACTGAGATCTTTGTCAGCCCTAAAAGTGATGTTTTCAATGATTTGTCAGTGAACCAGACAATAGTTATATACCAAATACCATCAAATGCACAACATCTAGTAAACGGTAACCTTTTGTTGCCCAGCTAGTTACCAAGTTATACTATTTAGCAATTTGGCCTCATTTGTAACGTCAAGGTTCGATTGAGTTGGGTGGACCAAACTCACCTGTGTTATAGAAGTAAACTAATAAGTGTCAAAAACACTTACATGTTAACTAATCAATAAAATCATCAGGTTTTGAGGTTTTTTGTGTTTAAGGTATTATTTGTTTTATCCAGTTTTAAAATAATCTTTTATGTTTCTGTCTAAGGTTAGGTTTCCATCATTTCTGCCAGGGTTTTCAGGTTATTGCTTTCTGTTCAGCCTGGCAGTTTTTATTTCTGCTTCTTCTATGGCCGTAGATTTCACCTGCGCTCCCCTGTTTGCTCTGTCTCAGACACCTGTCAGCCATCTGTAATTAGTACACCTGTTCTCACTCACTAATCACCTCTCCCAACACGTATAAGCTGCTTCCCTTCCCTCACCCCCCTCAGATCCTCGTATGTAAAGCTTGTTTTGCTGCAGTCCTGTTTTTTTTTTACCTGTTCTGGTTTTTGTTAATTAATGAACACCTTTTGGATTATACCTGCCTGTCGCTTGTTTGTCCGCACACTCAGGTCCTCATCCACTCAGTCCCATCCAACCTACAACCATTGCACTACTAGTTGACTAATGACTGTCAGATGTGTGCACAAGTGGACTGGTGTGACCTAAGAATGTAACTAGTCGATAACTAAACTGAAGTGCTTACTAGCTGACATGTTTTTGTCAGCTAGTAAATGTGCTTTATAAATAAATTTGATTTGTCTCTACTAGGTAACTAGTGGAGCTGTAAAATATCAACTAGTGTGCCTAGAGTGTTTTATTAACTAGTTATGCACAAAATATTCACGAGTCAACTAGTGCAACCCAAAATCTTGACTATGTAACTAGTTAGAGCAATTTTGGCCTTATTACTCAACTAGTGCCACTTTAAATGTTAACTAGTTGACTAAATATTTATTATATTTCAGATTCCAAATGTGAAAGATTTATTTGCCTCAGTACAGAACTGATCAGCTTCACTGCAGTGAAGCCGTTCAGTGACTCTGGTATTCCCTGTCTCAGGCCCTGGCAGGCCTCTTGAATAATACGTCCTTCCAAAACAAAATATTCTGGTCATATGCTATTAGTTAGTTCTACGTAATGCTTGTTTTGGCAGCTATCCATTTAACAGAAACATAACGATGAGCTCTGTGTGTGAGTTATGTGACTGCTGATTTTTCTGTCTCTCCATTTCATGATTGTCTTGTTTTCCACTCAGCGTTTGGCTCTGAGAAGAAGCCAGTGGCAGCATAAAACTGAAGAAACGCTGTTTTTGTGAATAATCTCAATTTGTGGATTTGGATGTTTTTTTTCTAACATTCTTGGTTTATAAAAATAATAATAGTTAAAGGCCTAGCATTATTTGAAGAAATGCATACCATACGTCGCCTTTCAGACCAGAGTTTTAGACTAAGATCATCCATAATAAATATTTCACATAGTTCATGTGTATTCATGATTTTGATGATAGCACTCAACAAAATGTAATGTTTGCCACTGTCTTCTCAGTTGGTGACAGCATGTTGTTTTTATGACTTTTTATTTTTGTGTTTTTATGATGTAAAGCCCTTTGAACTGCCTTGTTATACAAATAGACTTGACTTATCTTGACTCAGAATCTGTAAAAGTCATCTGAGTCATAGCCTTTTTTGTGCTTGTGAAGGTCAATTAGCTGTGGCATCATGTGCCATCTTGAATTGGGTTGACTCCAAAAGTTAACCAGTCGTAGATATACATCCAAAGATGAATGTGTCATTAAAACCCTTCCAGTGGTTCACGAGATATTTTGCTAACAGACAAACTTGCAAAATATCAGAAAGTCAATTGTTGGTTGATTCCAGCAATTAATGCTTATGTTTTAAGCAAAAGTCTTTTGCGGAATGAGTAGCATTTAAAGTATGTGTTGGGAATGACTCTCAGCCACAACCATAAAAAATTTTAGAACAATATCTGTGAAATTGACAGAATTATAACCATTTTTGTGTTTAATGTTAACTGACTGTGACAACTTAATAGACTCGACTTCAAATATGAATCAGTTGATGATGCACAACCAATATTTACTTTCTCAAAAATTCATTAAAACTCATCCAGTGGTTTGTGAGATATTTTGTAATGAACAAACACACACACACACTCAGACATTGGCAAAACCACCATCATCAACCTTTGCTTCGTGGCAGCGGGCAATAATAATAATGCAATCTGTAATATTGGAGTATCAATAAAAATACATTTATACTACAAGATAACTCAGTAATGACACCGGCTTTACTGTCTAAATAATAACTTTTGGTTGTAATATTACTTTAGGCACATTTTCACACATTTCTAAAATACTGACAATATTGATAATTGAGATTTGTTTCCCCTTCCATTCCTAGATCCTGTTTGCCAATCAGATGCATAGGTTTAGGTATATGAGCACATACGGTTGTGTGCAGCTCTCCATCCTCTCAGCTCGCTCGTTAGTGGAAATTATATCAGCACAGTAAATTCAAGCTGCTTGTCTGCTGTCTTTCTGCCACCAAAACAAGCCCATTACTTTCATTCTTGAAAGTAGCACAGTGGTTTGACCCCAGCTACAGTCTTTTGGCTTTGCAACTGATGCTCCAACGAAGAGAGGAAAAAGTACTGGGTGTAGTTGTGTTATTATTCTTTAAGAGAACTACTTGATGGGTGGTTACACATCCACTGGCACTTTTTTTAATGAGCATTCATGGCAGACAACAGTGCTTAGCACAGCATGTGACGGGGAGAGATCTGCACACGTTCTATTTTACGACGGAGAAAGTATGAAAAAGAAGCAGTAAACCACAAGGAGGAAATGTAAATAAAACTTTTATACAAATAATGGGATCATCTCATTGTCTAGAGATTGGTATCATAAAAAGATACCATTACTTTTTGATTCCCTTTGTGTTTTATATGTTTGAGCTGTGTGACAAGACTGTGGACGCAGGGGGAACAAGGTTGTTTATGTTGCCCCGAAATGACTTCTAACAATATACAAAATCATTTGCATTTTAGCTTTGCCACTTTCATTCTTCCTCCATCTCATTTCCACTAAAGGTTATTTGTTTTGGTACAAATGAAGTAGAGAAACGATTGCCAGTGTGCATGACTGAATACATATTACATAAATCAAACACAACACTGAGTCAGAGCAGTTAGTGAGCTGTCTGTTCTTGTAACCAGAACGTCGGAGGCAATTTGGAAAAGGGAAATGTGCAGCAGTAAAGTTCTAAGTCCCTTTGACACGGACCATATTATCATATCCAGAGATGAGGTTGGAGCGTTTCTGAAATGACTCGGCATGGTGTGGGTTACTCTTTGCAACAGAGGGAAAAAAAATTTCAACCTGTTTGTCCAAAAACTACTTTCTCAAACATTATTATTCTATTCTCTCTCTTTTTTTTTCTTTAAATTAGTCTGCAACAGGGTGTTTACCTCCTTTTTAAGGGGGGGAATCCCTCAAAATTGCAAGAACATTCCAAGCAAATACATGAATTGTCAGCTGTAGTCTCACTGAACTCTGTTTGCAAGCAAATTCCCATCAACCCACATGGTTCCACTTTTTGAAAACCTAGGCCTGTTTTCATGTACACTACTTGCAAAACTGCTTCCTTGGTTGTGCACATTAGCAGAATCAGTCTGTACAATGACGTCATTATGGCTCATTTTGTGACATTTTGAAGGCTGATAGAAGCAACTGACTGCATCGTTTTCTGAAGCTTAAGCCTGGAGACGGTGACGTGAGTCCTGCCAGCCCCACATCTGGACCGAGTGCAACACTTTGTAAGAGAGAGGGCATCCCTCCTGGCTTCTCAGAAGTCATAATTGAAAACATCAACTTTTTTCTGCTCCATCTGTGCCTCTGTCTGCACTGCATCATTCGTGCCAGCTGCAACTGTTTTAAAATGTGTGTGACAGAAACTCAGTCCGTCTGTGGTTTTGTTGTTACTTGTGTCATCACACAGTGCTTCTTACAATTTTATCAGGTAGAAATAAAGCCTGTGTGCTGAAAACGACTGTTTTAGTAAGTACAGGGTTTTTTTTTTGTGATGGAGAGTGGTGTTCAAACAAATCAATTGCATTTGCAATATTTTTCATGGGAAATTTTGTTTAACATACAAATCACTTGTTGCCATGGATTGAAGTTGAGAACCGTGGAAAAGTTGTGAGACATTCTGGAGACCTCTTCATGAATACTGTTTGCCATCTACTTGCAGTCCAGTGAGATAAAGCCTTTAGAAACGGTATTCAGAGCATTACTGTTGGTGTTTTTGGATACCTAAGTAGACCACAGCACTGTAATATCACTCAAGCCTGAATAACACAACATTTTGCATGTTGTAATCTGTTAAATTCCTTTCAATTTAAAGCTCATTTGTCACAACTGTGGGGTGAAACAGAAATGGTCTTCCTGGGGGTTATTTTAAAATTTTTACAAACACAGATGCAAACAATCCCAGCTTTCTATTATAGCTTAAAAGAGAGACTTCACTTTTTCTCCACGTCAGTCTCACAACCTGAAAACCTGCCATGAAGAGTTTTCTTTGTAATGTCTCCATGTTTGACAAAAAAATCTCTGTGTAAATGCTGTTTTGAGGAAGGCGTTTAACTTCAACACTACTGTCTGGGAGGCTCTTTCAGTCTTTTTTGTAGAGCAGAACAAACTGTCTGCCGTTAGAATGGCGAGAAAGCTGAATTGTGTAATTACAATCCTTCACAATGAATGATACAATAGGGCCCCTTGGACAAGATGGGGATTGGTTTCTTTCCTTTTTTTTTCATGTTCATCTTCTGACACTTGTACCCAGGTATCTGTTGCCAAAGTGTGTCTCCTGCCTGGTCTGAGTAAGGTCAGATGTCTTCACAGTCCCAGGAATCCATACCCGAACACTGAAGTGTTCATCCTGGGACATCTTGGCATTTGACAGCTCACTTCTTCTTCCCTAGAAATGACAAATGTCACCTTCTTTCCTCTCTGGGATAACAAAGGTCCAATGCATTTTATTCTGATGTGACCTTTGTGGAGATATCCGTCTTCTGTCCTTAGCTTTTCCATTAGTACACGTCTTTTTTTCAAAGGAGCTATATCAAATCTGATATTAAAGTTTGGCTGTACCATTGGCTGTACCACTGAATAATCAAATTTGAAACAAATGTATAAAGTCATTTGTCATTTTTTTTCTGCCTTTCTCCTTTTTTAATCAATTCCCAACATCATCAGCACGAAAGACTTCAGTCTTGCTGATCCAACACTTCATTCAGAGGAGATTGTGCTTTTTGCAATTAAGCTTGGTAATGCCAGACGTGATACTGGGAGTGTCAGCAAGTAAAGAAAGGATCTACGGATATCATTGAAGCGTGTCTGACGGAGCTTTTCCTTCACAGATATGATTTTACAGAGATAAAACAAGGCTGCACACATTAAGCAGGTATGATTCAACAGTCAAGATGAACATGCTGCTTACAGAAAAAAAAAACCACATGAATTTCCAGTGTTTTTTACATGTGATCCCATGTGAGATAAAAAAATCACACGGAAAACATTTGCAAAACGTTTCAAATATGTCACGTGTTTAAGAAAATACAAATATCTGTATTTCCACATATACTGTTTTTGTAGATTTTCTGATAAAAAGAATGTTCTTCCTATATAAGTGTTGGTTACAACATTTTAGAGTAACCATATTATTTTGTGTTGCATCTTTATAAATTTGGAGACACTGGAAAAAACAAAGATAAATAAGAAAACTAAGAAATCCTTTTTCAAGCTTGTAGGATTGTGTATACATTAAAAACATGGTAATCCAACATCTTTAGGAAAAATCTTGTTCTGGAACTGGATAGATACAGTACGCAGCCAAGGCAGAGTTTTGTTGCATTAAATTCTGCTTCTGCTGTTTTCTATACAGCACATGGTTTTCTCTCTTCCTGCTCCATTCTCACACTCAGACGGTGATTGCTAGGGCTTCCTCGTGATTTAAAGAAATCGTTCCCCGATTATAGGAGGTTCACAACTTTCAGACTCCCTGGGAAGGTTGATGCCGGGGTGCTGAAGAGGAGACTTCCACAGATAGTGAATTCTTACATTCAGGAGTAACAATGTTGTTTTTTGTCCTGGTTGTGAAACACTGGATCAGATCTTTACTTCTGCAAGGATATTTGAGGTTGCATGAGAGTTTGCCTAAAATGTCTTCTGTCTTGAGAAGAGGCTATTACTGTAACCTTAGGATTAAGGGTAATCAGTGAACACACGTGGACCAGTATCAGAAGAACTAGATTAACAGGAGCTGAAAGTTTAAATATCAGTAAAAAAAAAAAACACTGCAACAAAAATAAGTTTATATGAACATGTATAAAACAAAATTGCAAATAATTGTTACAAATAAGTTACAAGACAGTTGCATAAATTAATAGTGGGCACATGAAATAGATCATTGTTTCTGAGTTAAGTCTTAAATGATAATAAGTTGGTCGAAAACTGGGACCAAAACCCTGGTTGTGTTTGTGTGATTGTCTGTCCAACCACACCACAAGGTGAGGAAGATAGTCTTCAACAGAAAAACAGTTTACACAGTTCCCCTCAAGGACCTGAAGGATCTGGCTTGCCACCTAATTAACTGGAATCTCTGTCACTCAGAGAACAATCTTCTTGGCACAGCACTTGTCTCCAGCACCATAAAAATAATCCTAACAGCTGAGCAAGATAAACTTCCTGAACCTCCTGGCAGGACACAGGGTTGAGTTAGACATCAGTCTATCTTCTTAACAGTTGTGCATTCAGAGCAGAGTGCCAGGTGACTATCAAAAGGCAGGCTGTGGGAGATAGACTTAAGGGTGGAACAAGGAATACTGGGTGCTGTCGGGAGTGGTAATTGACTGAACAAAATGACAGTGAAATACACCGTCAATATACTTTTAAAGTTACAAGCAATGTTTTAACTTCAATTAGTTGTTTTTTGAGGGGAGGGATTTGCCCTTCTGGTTGAGCAACACAACCTGGGATACTGTCCCAGGCCTAACCATGCCAAAATACTACTACTACTACTACTACTACTACTACTACTACTACTGCTACTACTACTACTGCTACTACTACTACTGCTACCACTACTACTACTACTACTACTACTACTGCTACTACTACTACTACTACTACTACTACTACTACTAATAATAATAATAATAATAACAACAATAATAATAATAATAATATTAATCTTCATTTGAAAGTGTATTCCAGTAGATTAAGTCATTAACGTTGTGACAGTTGCCAAGGTGGGTATGATGTGGCTGTATCATGGGTACTAAAATATGGGTATGAATTGAGCAGCCCTGCAAAGAAACAATTTGATAGTGGGATGAACTGACCTTGTGCCTGGAGTAGGTAGTTGTTAGAGGGGTGTCCTCTGCAACCTGATCTCAGAAAAGCAGCAAAAGATGGATGGATGGATGGATGGATGGATGGATGGATGGATGGATGGATGGATGGATGGATGGATGGATGGATGGATGGATGGAGGCAGAGTACTTCGTCACCTACAGTAGCAGTTGATCATGAGGAAGGGGTTGATGCCTTTGTTTTCATTGCTTAATAGTGACTGACAAAAAAGCAATGTACTTGAAAATGTACTCCCACATAAGACAGGAGTTAGTAATCTTTTGCTACGACTGTATTGGGATATTCATCTTAGCAAGACAAGATGATTTTGTAAGCTTTTTCTTTAGGCCCATGAGTAAAATATTAGAAAAAGTTTCTAACAAAAAACAGATAAAAACAACCAAAATCTGGAACATCTTTATGGGTTTTGTCTTTAACCATTTTTAGTACTACAGATGTGAGTTCTGTAAAACAGAGTATAATATGTAATATTCCTTGTGAAGTAAATACCCAACACTGTTGCACTGAGCTCTGCTTTGACTGAGAATTACCAACGAGAAGCAGCACAGGAAACATCCTTCGTCATCACTAAGCAACAGTTCAGAGATCCACTGTCAGTCACTAAGCTAATCTGGCTAATAACATTAGCTAATGTTATCAGCTAATGTGATTAGCTTACCAGGCGGTGCATTCCCCGTCTGAATGTAATTTGATGTCATGAAAAATCTGACGTAACTTGACTGAGCTGAAACATTTGACTTTTTCTCCTTTTTTTGTTGTTCTGTGGTTGTTTCTGCTGTGGCCGATACAATGCATTTACACTTCCAGCAAGTCATTAAACCTACACGGGCAAAACCAATAAGATGTGATACGATTCAGCCTTTATTCGCAATATGACATAATTCAATATGAGTTTTGATTCAATACAAGGAGTTTAGGTGCAATATAATGCAACAAAGCAAAGGAAAGGTTCTAAGTCAGTTATTGAGATTAATCATTTATTACTTAATTTCAAAATTGTAAAATACTTTCATAAAACCTGACTCACAATTGATATAAAAATACACAAAAATGAGGCTTAGGGAAAAATAAATAAATCAGTTATGTTTAATAATCTATTAGTAACTGTAATGAGCATCAAAATGTGTTTTTTTTACAATATAAGGAATAAAACATATGTTAACCTTTTTTCCAAGAATATTAGTTAATTCACAGCTTTAAGCAGACTTTTAGTGTTTGTTGCTGAGTTCACACTAACTCTTCTGCTGTTCTCCTGAACTGTAGTTGTCACTGAAGAGGAAACAATACAGCTAAACAACAGGAAGTGCAGCCAGAAAAAGAGAAATGAAGAGAGGGAATCTATTTATACCCAAACATAACTACGCTTTAACCTTTCTGTTATTTTATTTATGGTGGATGGCTGTGTGTAAAAGCAAACCTGCTGCTGACTTTAAATTATTAAACTGTTCTAATTTTATCAATACAAGGATGTAATAAATCGATGCATCTAGATTTAATCCCAAAACTGCATTAGTACATGGCTGCTGTACTGATTCAGTCACATCATGCATGTCCGTGAATCTGTAAAAATCGATGAATCTTCACATCCCTGGTTTTGGCTACTAACTTGCCCCTTTGTTTTTCTGTTCTGTTTTTTTCTCCTAGTGAGCTCCTGGGTCCTGACTTTACAGAGACCTACTACACAGAAGATGAACAACCAGTGACTGTGACCAACCACAATTACACCGTAAGTACTGAACAGTGATTTGTCAAGATAAATTTATGTAAATATAAGGGTGGCAACATATATTATGGGCCAGTATATAATGGGCACATACCTGGTAGTTACCTGGTTCCTACGGGGACCAGGCTGTATTATGAAGTGACTTGTTACCTTGTATTTACAGGCAACATACTGTGTACTTAGCAGGTACATACCAGGTACATTCCTGGACGGAGATATATTATGAAATGACTGTTTACCCTATACTTATAGTGTGCATACCTGGTACACACTAATTAAGTATCTTACCTGGTAAGTATGTAATACTTACATTCTGTATTATGTATTGTCACCAATATAAGGTATACAAAGCAGATATTGCTTGCAAATACTTTTTTCGAACTACCTTTCCTGACTTGTACTGTAACTGTTAACAAGAAAGGTGTTCAAAAAGGAAAAGAAACCGTAGCCAAATCTGAAAGCCAGAATTGAGTAATCTCAGTTTTATTACTGGCAACAGTTTTTTTAATAGCTTAAGTAGGTTATTCATCCTGCAACAGGATGATTTTAAAAATACCAACATTTGAACTAAAACAGTCATACAGAAAAAAACAAATGAGTCATATAGATGGCGGTACCAACGGTTAGGACCAACTTGGCGGGTTAAAGCATCCTGCTTTCATTTTTTAATCGTTTTAGTACACAATTGAAATTTAGTGGTGACAGGCTCAAGGTACACAGAGACAGAAAGAGGCAGGGCATGAGCACCGCTATTTGACAATTAGTTTTCACACACACTGAGGTAATGATGGCACAGATACAGAATGTGAAGTATGTCCATGCTGCCTAAATAGCCAGAAATAGGTTGGGTTTTTTTTTGGCTCATATGAAAACAGAGCTTTGAAGTAAATACAGTATGCCTATGAGCAACAAGCTTAAACACAGATATGTGCAGTGGAGGAGACACAAACACGCTCTCCAGTCTGCCTTTCTTTTATTCGAAAATGCTCTAATCTGCATGCTGAAATGAAAACTTCATACATCTTTCCAGATTGCTCTGAAGTCTTTTAAAACTTCAAAGTCTGTTGTATTTTACTGGGATTTTATGTGACAGACCAACACAGAGTAGCACGTATTTGTGAAGTGGAAGAAATCCCCTGATCTAAAATCCAGAGCAACCAAATGAAGTCACCTAATTAGTAACTAGAGTCCAGCTGTGTGTAATTTAATCTCAGTATAAATCCAGCTGTTTTGTGAAGGCCACAGAGGATTGTTGCAGAACATTAGTAATCAAATAGCATCATGAAGACCAAGGAACACTCCACACAGGTAACATTAGGAAGTTTAAAGCAGAGTTAGGTTATAAAACAATATCCTAAGCTTTGAACATCTCACAGAGTTTTGTTCAATCCATCACCTGAAAGTGGACAGAGGACAACTGCAGACCTACTGAGACAAGACCGTCCACCTAAACTGACAGGCCGAGTGAGGAGAGCAGTAATCTGAGAAGCAGCCAAGAAGCCTCACAGTAACTCTGGAGGAGCTGCAGAGACCCTCAGCTCAGATGGGACAATCTGTCCACAGGACATTTATTAGTCATGCTCCACAAACCTGACTTTTATAGACAAGTGGAAAGAAGAAAGCTGTTGTTTGGACACCTTCCCAAATCAGGAGCAGAAGCTGCTCCGCTCAGATCAGACCAAACTAACACTGCACATTATCCTAAACACACCATCCCCTCTGTGAAACATGGTGGTGGCAGCATCATGCTGTGGGGATGCTTTTCTTCAGCAGGAACAGAGAAGCTGCTCAGAGTTGATGGGGAGATGGATGGAGCTAAATACAGGACAGTCCTGGAAGAAAACCTGTTAGAGGCTGGAAAAGACTTGAGACTGAGGTGGAGGTTCACCTTCCAGCAGGAACTGAAACATCCAGCCAGATCTACAATGGAATGGGTCAGATCAAATGTGTTAGAATGACCCAGTCAGAGTCCAGATCTAAATCCAGCTGAGAATCTGTGGCAAGACCTTAAAACTGCTGTTTACAGACGTTCTCCATCTGATCTGACTGAGCTGCAGCTGGTTTACATAGAAGAATGGGCTAAAATGTAAGCCTTTAGATGAGCAAAGTTGGTGGAAACATGCCTCAGAGGATTTGCATCTGTAATTGACTCAAGGGGGCTGATTACAATTGCACACCACAATTTTAAACTTTTTATTTATAAAACATTTGAAACCCACTAATCACTTTTCTTCCACTTCACAATCCTGCTCTACATTGTGTTTGTCTGTCACATAAAATCCCAGTTAAATACTTTGTAGTTTGTAGTTGTAATGTGACAAAATGTGGTAAGGTTCAAGAGTGGATGAATACTTTTTTAAGGCCCTGTGTGTATCATACCATGTCAAAAATCAAACACTTTAAAAAAAAACATTAATGTGAAAAATAAACAGAAGGTTTAACAAAGTGTTGTGAGAAAGAGAAGGGTGCTCAGCTCGAGCAAAAAGCATGATTGGTTTTATTAGATGCACTGCCGGTTTTGCAAGATTTGCCTGAATTGGAGATCAGTTTTCGTGTCATGAATATTCTCAAGTTGATTTTTGCTTGTAGTTTGAGTCATAGAACTTGTCTTCCTTACCTCACTAGTCGTGTCCAGGTGACAAGAATTTTGCTCTATACCAGAAGTTGTAGCAGGGAACGTTTCAGCTGGTTTCATCAGAACATAAACGTACAGTGTACAGTTTCCCCGCAGGATATTGATGTTTATACAAACCACTTGTATCTTTTTTTGGCAAAGAAACCATTTTACAATACTTGCTTGCAATGGGTCATTTCAACTTAACTGACATTTGTCTTTTTTCTAAGCCTTAAGAGGCATAAAATTGCCTTTATCTAATCTTGATCCCTTGGGTTTTCACCAGAATCTTAGTTTTAGTTTTGTGATGCATTTTTTTGTGTGTAACATGGTCCGAGAAGCTTTAATTTCAGGTTGCCACAGGCAGAATTTTGTTTGATTTAAACTTTGACTGTGAGGCCACTGTGACTTTGCGGGTCATGCTAACTTGACACATTCCAGCTCAGCTACAAAGTTTGCAGTAAAGATGGGAGCTTCAAATATTTGGTATTTCACCTAAAAAGCTTTGTGTCTGTGCCCTCACTTTGTGGGAACAAAACTGGTTAGGTGATGTTTCATTTAAAGGAAATCTGTTTAGACCCTTCAGATCTACGTATAGGTTGGAAACACAAACAAAGACAAAAGAAAATCAATGCCATACAGTAACCAGATCCAGTCAGTAGCTGGTATGCTTTTATTAGTAGAGGCCACTTTAAATCAACATTAGGGTGTTCAACACCCTAATGTTGATTTTACCTGTGTCCTCTGATAAAATATTTCTACACAACATGAAGTCAAGTTCAAAATACTGAAAAATGGAACGGTGGGCTGGAGATAGGCACCAGCTCACCCAAACTCATGAAAGTAGAAGCGGGTAAAGAAAATGGAAGGATGGATGGATGGACCTCTGTTGTCATCAGATCTTAACCCAGTTGAAACTCGTAGGACAATTTGGGCAAATGTGTTAGCAAGCCTCAAACTTCAAAAATGCAAAGATTTTAGTCTTTTTTTAAAGTTTCTAAATAATTTTTTACATAAACAAATTTTAACCTGTTTAGTGTTTCATAACTTCAACCCAATCTCACTCAAATACAATGTTCACTTTTGATCATTTGTTCCAGTTGAATGATTACAAATGACTGATGTGCTACTGAGAAACCCAAACTGAACTTATAAAAATGAATGAATGTTTATGGTACAGCTGAGGATCTGACCTTCAAGGCATTACCCTGTAACTGTTGCCCAATCTACAAAATACCTCCTGCAGGTGGTGGCTTCCCAGGAGGGTGATCTCATGTAGCTCATTTGGCTGTGCTATGGGTAAAAGCCTTACCACCAACCATTTGGTGACACGCCTCTCTAGACCTGGCTGAGGTGCTGCTGAGGTGTTGTGGTCTCATGGCTTTTGTAGTCATTGTAAGGGGTTGTACAGCATATGCAGAGATGCAGACACTGTACCAGTCTGTCATGGTTGGAAAGAGAGCTGAGCTAAGAAGGCAAAACTCTAAATTTACCAGTCAGTCATTCGTCCAACGCTCACCTATGGTCATGAGATATGTACTGTATAATGACTGAAAGAACAAAATCATGAATACAAGCCTTCTCTTTAGAGTGACTGGACCAGTGGTATTTGTACCATAGTTTATTGCTAGTCTGTTCAGAAACAATACTTCAAAGAATCTGGAACATTTGTGACTAAATGTTGTCTTTTTAATTGGAGTACACAAATAATAGCATTCGAGAATTCAACTAGAGAAAGAAGCGGTTAGAGAAAAGGCCTAAATTCTTACTCTAATTACCAGAGTCATTTTTGATGTAGCAGCTTTGGCCACAGCATAAAATATAATTGGATCTTGTCTCTACACATGAAAGGGGTTTTCCATGCAGGAGGCTGATGCAGATGGTGGGTTTTTCCTGCCACGCACGTCCTCTTGGACATTATCCACATTACAACCTGTACAAGAAAGTAGATTAATTACTGGGGGCTGGCAGGGAGAGTTCTCACTGACAACCGATTGGTAGGTTGGCTCTAACAGAGCGCTCGCTGCTGCTGCTGTTCAAATAAAATACCTCATTTCACGCTCCAGTGAGCTGACAGGGACTTTTGAATTGACAAAAATCAACATGCTGGCATAATTTTATTCCTGAGGTGGTAAATCCTCTTTCAACATCAATAACAGTGGGTCTTTAGGCTCACAGGGGGAAGCTGATATTAGAAATCATGGAAGGTGTGATGTCTTTGTACTTTCTCAAGCCTTTTCTCCTTTTTTACTTTTTGTTTGGGTTACAATACAGTGAGCTGAATGAGACAAGTGTTGTTATAGCCTTTTCGTGTTTGGTCTAAGGGTCTTAGTATTTTTTTTTTCTTTTTCAAGAATATTACCCTCAACACTTCTGTTAACAGTTTATTAACTGTTATTAACTGTTTATGTTTTGCCATGCCCACATAATTTATGTATGTACATGTGTTCAGTTCTGAACAAAGATAACTCCTGGGCGTTTTGGTGTAGACTTGATGAAATATGTGGAAGTTACACAAACATTTAGTGTCATAGGAAGATTTAATTCTTTGCACCTCCAAAACCAACACCCTCCAGCGAAAAGTCACAGCAAGTATCAACAACCTGTTGTCTGTTATTTGACTCAAGTTGAAGCTGATATGGTAAGGCAGAGAACATCATCCATGTAGTGATGCGCTTTGGATTCTGAAAGAATCAGTTTCACACACCTTAACAAAAAGAGGCATTGTTGAGACACATATATGCTGAATACATAAATACATACGGAATACATACTGTATATGCTGCACCCCCTGCAAAGTGGCAGAGGTACTGCCTGCCTCACTTCAAGCTTTTTCAAAGCGGTTACATATATATTCAACATGATTAAATGTGTAATAAATATACATGAACTGATTAGACAAATTTGACATATAACACATGTGTCTGCAATTATTATATTGGCAACAAAAAGTGAGAAATCCACATGCACATTCACATGAGTGTTCTCAGATTGATCTGCGCTGGACCATTCACTGAGGGGAGGCAAGACCGGTGACTGCCGCTAGTCACTGATTTGCGCTCTGTTTAAGCAGGAAATGGGAAAATTTGTGATTTTGATTGTAAAAGAGAGATAAAAATGTGATAGGACTCATACAGAAATTACATTTAGAACACAAATTAAGTCTAAAACAAATAATACTATTTGCTTTATTTTATGGTTTTGTTCTTTTTTCATTTTTACCATGCTCACCCCTCACCCCTGACCGCATGTGCCTGCATCCAGGAGTAAATCATGTGAGTTCCTGTACTCTGTGGATGAGGCTTAAAAAAAAAAAAAAGAAAAAGGCAGAATCTTGGCATGTATTAGACTTGACTGTGATTAAACATTTATTTTAGTGTAGATTTGATGTTTTATGTTTGAGTTGTGTGTGTTATGGTGGCAAGGCATCAAAGTCTGAGGTCAAGCCATGCCCACATCCTGTGATAAAAACACATTTTGATCGCTTTTAATCCCCCATGCCTTAAGAGTATGCTGACCATGTTTGAAAGCAATATCTAAAATCTTTAGAAATAGTTCATTAAAAGATGTGTGTAAAACAACATATCTAGGTTTTTTATTCAACATGAACGACTTCTGTTGGCATTTAAAGGATAAACTGGGTAAAGTTAGAGGTGACCACAGGTTGTTTGTATAGGTCAGGTGGTATTTCCTGGGTGTCTAAAAGATTTATACACTCAAAATCTTCTTAGACTTAGAAACTGCAGCACCCATCTGCATCGTAAAAACAGGTAAGTTCAAACAGGATTTTATGTTTCCTTTAAAGAAAACTGCAAAACTGTATTTTACTCCGACAACATGCTGATGTTGTTTCTCAGGCACTAGATTCACTGATATCTTATTTACAGGCTTCACACACATCAAACACTTTCAGGCATCCTGCTCCTTTAAACTTTATTTCTTCAGATTTTATTCAACTGCTTTTATGAACTGATTTCATTTCTGCATAAACGTTTGGGTGGTTTTGAAAAGCCAATGAGCTATAAAGTAGTCATTTTAATTATTTTCTTTTTCAGAATCACTGTTTTTACCACGGCCATGTAAGAGGACATCCAGATTCTTGGGTGGCTGTCAGCACATGCTCAGGAGTCAGGTACAGTCAGCAGCTGGTGATTCAGAAGTGTTACCTGAAAGACAAGATGATTTCCTTGTTTTATCACTAAACTGTATACTGATAAAGTGACTAAATTTAAATTTCGATCAAAACAAGGATAAAAACATTTGAACCAAGAGACTAACACTTCATCACTGGAGCATATGGAGACACAAAATGAACAGTGCACACACACTCTCACACCCACACCTAAGGTCAATTTAGAATCATGAATTAACCTAACATTCATGTTAAAAAAAGATAAAAAGTGCTTTATAATGAAAAGAACTGTGCCTGTGTGAATGGGTGAGTGACAAAAATGGTAAAGAGCTTTGCAGAACCAGGAGAGGTTAAAAATGTGCCTTATGAGTGTGGACTATTTACCATTTATTATTAAAACCTGCAATACTTTGCTGTAAGGCAACAACACCAGAAGGCAAAAAGGACGATAATAATGAGGACAGCTGGTATAAGTGGTCCAACAGGGCTAAGCCCTCTCTAAAATTTACAATAAAGATTTAAAACATAAGAAAATTACTGTGAAAAATGATTGTTTCACATTTTTGTGAAGTCTAGAGCAGCTTTGGTAACAAACAGTCATAAGAAAACAGAATCCTTCTAAATGGGCTCATTTTTACAGCCCAAACACTGCAGCAGAAAATTTAATTTATGCCTATGAGGTTGAGTGATTGACATGTGTTAGACCACACCCCCTTTTCCTTCTTGCTGCTCATTTGGACTAATTCTGTTAGCTCAAAGACAGAAAGCATTCAGCCAGTGATGTTGTATGTAAAGTAATCTCTCAGCTTGTGTTTGTGAACGATAGACTATGATTTTGACTGCAGACAGAGCAATGGTGAACATTAGCATAAATATGGTGGATTCTTTATTTTTGCATCATTTTGTTGGTAATGTCTTTGGAGGAAAAACCAGAAGGGACAAGGCTGAGGATACAGACTAACAATATTCAAATAGACAAATGGAAAATTTTAGCTTTTGCTTTGTTGTGGAAGTAGCAGAGGATCATCCGCAAAACAGAATTTGAATGCTATACATTCTGCTAAATTTTAGCGGTAACTGTCAGAGTCAACTGTGTTTTGTTAGCAAAATTTGTATTAACTACTGGATAGATTTTAATGAACCTTTCAGAAAGCAATCACTAGATGTACGTCTGCAACTGAATAACTATTGGAGTCAACCCAATTCAAGGTGGCTGCTGTAGCTAATCAACCTTAGCCAACACAAAAATGGCTACAACTCAGTAGATTTTACAGATATTGAGCTAAAGTTTGTTGTGACAGCAGCTTAAAGTCATACTCAACACATACTTTGAGCTCAGATTGTTCCAACCCTCACCTATCTGCGAGATCTTGTAATATTGCACTGGATTGCTCATAACGCCATTTACAAAGTTTGACTTTAAGGACTATAACTTCATCTATTCTCATCATTAGATGGTCTTAGTCTAAAACTCTGTCATAAAATGTGGTGGGCGATATGTGTTAATTCGAGGAATGTTAGGCCTTTAATTACTGGTTTTAAATTGCTTCATAGGCTGCCTGGTAGTACAGCAGTCAGCACAGTCACCTCACACCAATAATGCCTTTATCTTTGCTGTGCAGGTACTTCTGTGTGAAGTTTGCATTAGTAATGTGAACAGGGTTTGGCTGTCTTTTTTCCTCTCTTTCATTTTTATTGATTAAAAATTTGTTTCTTTCGCACGGACAAAAGGATATTAGTTTCATTGCTTAGCAATGATTGACGGCTCTCGTTGACTCACTGCACTGAGGTCATTCAGACCAGGATTATACCAAGAAGCTAAAACACTGAAGGGGGTTCTGTACAACAAAAGCAGTGGTAAAGTCTGAGAGTAGAGAACTGCACAGACAGATGGACTGTTACACTCATAGAGACTTCAGGTCACTGCTCAGTGAAGGTTATGGTTCAAAAGCTTGCTTCATAAACAAACTTTAATAGACCTTTTCATTGTGTTTAAAAGAAATCCTTGTTTTTATTTAATAGAAGTTGTTTCTGTGCTGGCATGTCTTTCTGTCCTAAATTTGGGAAGGTAGCCAAATGGTTCTTGGTGACAGCAGCTTTGATGGGAACACAGCAGACATGGGGATGAATGGAGCTGTGAAAGCTGGCAGAATATAAATGCTCCTTTGAGTGACCAGTCGCTCACACAGCTGTGCAAATGTAAGCTGACCACCACAAGTTTACTGCTGGAGCAGAAACAAAATGAGGTTTTACCAATCCAATAAATAGTCAGCAACGTTTCTATTTAATTCTCCTGGTAGTATGTTGAAAATACAGATAAAACTCTAAAACTGTGTCATTTGTTCATGCACAGTTTTTGTATCTTCAGGCTGGGGTTTGGACATTGGCTGAGGTAATACACAACTTTGATGGTTTTCTTTTTTAGCTATTTTTTGCTGTGCTGGTGACCTTGAATCTAGTGTACCCTGATCTACAGATATGTTCACAGAAACTCAATACCTGTACGCCCCAAGTTAAAGGCTTGCATTTTTTGAAGGATTGCATATCACCTGCTGTTTCCATGTTCACCCTTTGCTTATGTGGGTTTACTCCAGGTACTCCGGTTTCCTCCCACAGACCAAAAACATGTATGTTAGGTTAATTGGTAACTCTAAATTGTTCCTTGGTAACCTGGAAAGGAGAAGCGGGTAAAGAAAATGGATGGATGGATATCACCTGCTGCCCTTCATTTCTGTGTTAAACTAAAACAATCTTATGTTGAGAAATGATAAAGTTATAGCCTTTTTGGTCAAACTTTATGTTGAGGTTATGCGTGATCTCATGCAACATCTTGCTAATGTGTAGCACTCATAGTATGTGTTTGGAATGACTCTCAGCTACTGTCACATAAATTTTAGGTCACTGTAAATTTTAATGAAGTAACCATTTTTGTGTTGGCTGAGGTTCATTTACGGTGGTGGCCATGTTGAATTCAGTTGACTCCTAAAATTAACAAGTTGTAGATGCACATCCTATAATTACTTTAGTTAAAATCCATCCAGTAGTTTATGAGATGTTTCCTAATGGTACATGCAACTGAATACAGACAAAGACAAAACCATTATTGCCCCTTCACCTTTGGTGGAGAGTGATAAATATCTGGAGTAGTGTAGACAGGGCCTAATATCATTGCTCAAGTCATTCCAGCAGACTTACATAAGCTCACACTGAAGATGATCCATTAATCTGTACATTTGATTAGCTGCATCTAGCTGCCCTTTGGCGTTACATTAGGGGCAGTCAGCATTATTATTGTCATATTGTTGTTTTACTGTTAACTCTTCGTTGCTCTGAGGAAAGTAATAGAGCAAATATAACGTTTTAATTTCAATCCTGAATGATTATCACAGAGTTAATCTGTTAACATTTTTATTTCTAATCATTTGTGACAAACAATCAAAGCTAGCTCTGACATCACAGATTATTGTGAACAAAACAAACAAAAAATAAAGTAACAATGTAAAAGTTTAAATGTTGCCTTGAAGTGCCGAAACAGACTTCTGCTAAACTTTTTATCAAGTCACTGAATGTCTGATAACAATATGGGACACTCCAGGCTCATGCAAAAATTCATTTTCACAATGAAATACTGATCAGATGATAACGTCAGTCAGACGTCGCAGTGAATCAGCAGAGAGATGAAGATGATATGATGTGATTCCGTGGGGAAGAATGTGATGGGATGTTTTGCTCCTCTGGATAACCAGCAAACAAGAAAGCATTTAGTCAGGGTTCCCTTTCCATGTTCAGATATGTCAGGTCCATTTCCTTTGTCAGGCAACAATTCTGTCAAACTGTGAATCCATAACGTCCTTCATCAGGGCTGGACTAGGACAAAAAAATCAGACACGGCATTTTTTTCCCAGGCAAATTGGTCAATCACGATATCTGCAGATAATCCTCTTAAATATGTTTGCCTAGTTTATATTCCCAAAATAACAATAAAATTGAATTGCACATTCTATAGACACAGCAAAAAGAACCAATGTACTCACTCACTCTTCACTGATGCCTTGGTGGTCATAGATGGTCAATAAGAACTCAAGTCAAACACAATACGGATTTAGCAAATGACCCGGTCCGCGACCCGGGGGCTGGGGACCTCTGCTGTAAGCAACACTCTAGTATAAAACATACTAAATGTTTACATACACTGCATAAAAAGGCACAAAACTGTGTTCTTCTCACTGTCTGACATTAAATTAGACTAAACCTTTCCTGTTTTAGGTCAATTAGGATTTCCAAGGTTATTTGTCTGTTAAATGTCAAAATAATGAGAGAGAATGGTTTAGAGAGTTTATTTTAAAGTTCCTTCAGTTTTCATAAGACATTCTTGTTAGATGTCAGTATGTGATGTTCTCAATTTGAACTAGAGTTCATGTGTCTGCCACCTGAGGGTGTATGATAAATCAGTCATAACTGTTTCCCTCAGCAGGCTATAATAGATACATACTCTACATGCATACAGTTTGTCTTGGTAATGTTCTGTGTCATAATCTACAGCGTTAACTTAAAACGACACTGAAAGGTATAACCATGTTTGTGTTCCCTAATATTCATTAGCTGAATTAGTCATGAAATGTTGGGGTTGTCACAAGAAACAATGGATTAAATTTTGTTGGTGATCCAGATTATGATCCGGATCGCACTATTTTGACATCTTGTTGTGGCCTTGGCTGAGGTTTGCACTCCGAGTGCTTCTAGTTTACTTCTGAGTTTCATTCAAATCTGTTCATTGGTTCATGAGATATGCTGCTAACAGACAGAGTTGATCCCAACAAATAATACCAAAGGGTTAAGCAAAACTATTACACAATATAAATGTGCAAATGTTTGAGATGATGCTCAGCTACTACCACACCAAGTTCTAGTTTAATATCTGTAAAAATGGCTAAGTTCTAGCTGTTTCTGTGTTTGCTAAGGTTGCTTAGCTGCAGCGGCCATCTTCAATGTGGTTGACTGCAAAAGGTAATGAGTTGTGAACATCCAGAGCTTATTTCCTGAAAGTCTCATTATAATCTATCCAGCGGTTCATGAGAAAAATTTGCTAACAGCCAGACAGAGTTGATTCCACAGGCAGACAGAGGCAAAAATAAACATTACTGCCTTTGCCTTTTGGCAGCCGGCAGTAATTAGACCACTGTTCATGATATTACCATCTGCCTAGAATTGCTTGTCACATTGTCTTATTACTGCATGTAATTTTAGTGCATGTTAAGGGCATCTAATACATTTTAATCTTGTTTTATCTGTCTATCCAATGCATAAAGCAACCTTAATACTATTTGTTTTTATTTTATTTTTCCATTTCTGTCACAGTTTTTGATTCACTACTTTTCAGACGTCTTTGGAAAAACACATCAACACATGCATCTCAGTGGGGAATAGTCTGCATTACCCTACATGATGCACCGGTGTTGAGCGTTCAGCACTGATCTCTGTTGTCATGTGCAGCCCACTGGCAGTGCTGTTTTTATTATTTTCACTTCTGCCACTCACTTTTCAACACCATAGGAAAGGTGTTTTGTATTAACTCTGGGTGAATTACATGGTTTTACAAGAAATTTTTATACAACCTTGGGAACATAATTTCTTTTCAAAAAAATCAGCTGTGTTGTCTAAAAGCACGGCTCAGAGCCCATGTACAGTACGCTCACATGGTCAGGCAGTGTGAATGAACATAATAGCCCGCACAAGTCCTTTCACACACAAAAAAAAGAGATTGATTTCTTTTGAGCCCATTGTGTCTGCTGTGAAGTAAATAGCAACTGTGGCAGAATGTTCACAGGCAAGGTGAAACAACTTTATACAACTACAGTTAGCAGGCGGTATTTTTCAAGGTCAGTACATAAACAAATATTGATGTAGGCCACAGTCTTCTAGTTTAAGAACACCTAAAGATAGTATTTAAAATTGTATTATAAAAATATAACATCTCCTTAAAAGAACTTTTGAAGTTTGCCATCATTATTCAGTTTCTTCCCTGTTTAACTTTTATACTTTTTCCCATTTAAATACACTGAGATCTCTGGGAACTTTATTACACAAATAAAAACTAATAATGACTATGATATTGTTCCTTATTTTAATTCAGTTTGATGTGTAAACGGTGTCCTTCAGATCATGTGTGAAATAAAAAGTTCGACAAACCACATAACTGAAAGGTATCTTTTTTGTTAAGAAAATAGTACAAAAAAGGTGTGTTTTCAAAAGGCATTTCAAAATGGAATAACATTTCCGAATGTGAAAATACAAAATGAATCAAATGTTTGCCACTCACACTTAGCTTTTTGTCAAGCTGACTGCTAGTGTATCATGGTGTTTTGGTTCAAATACATTTACTGTTACACTCTTAGTAATACTATTTAATCATTATATAATTTGCTTACAAGTGTAGCAACACACAAAACTGATAATCGTATTATCATTTTGTGCCCTTGTTACATTTAATGATCATGCTCTATCACCATCACATCATGGTGATGTGCCGTCATGTCCCCTGTATTTGGCTTTGCAGCTGGCTTTTGTGTCTGTCAACTACATGTTTGATTTTTACACTACCCTGATATTTTGTCAGTTTATCAATTTGGGGACTGCTGGTCGAGTCTATGATTGTCGGACTCAGAGTACTCTGGTGGCTCATCATTCGTCGGTACGCTGGGCTTATAATTCGGTCTTTCCGACACGCGAGTCTGGACTGATGCTAGACTTGTTTTCCAGAGTTCACGGTAACTCCTGCTTTCGATCTTGAAAGAGGAAAAGAAGAAGAGTTGGGATACAACTGAAACTATGGCTTTTCTGTAGGCGCAGATGTTACTTGGAAACAATGCTGCGCGTGCATATGAGATTATGCTTCAATGTGCCTAGCTAATGGGATTTCTCTGCTTTTGTTTATGGATGTCTACCTCAGGTGGGACTACCTCAGCCCAGTTCATCCAATTTTTTGTTTGCGCAGCCGACTCAAAAGATTATGCTGGTGACATTTTTAATGGTCACTCTATAGCTAATAATTCTTTTTAATTGAATGATTTTATTTGTGCTAAGAAACTGGAAGTTTTATTTTCAACTGAAACCTGGCAGCGTAGCACAGATCATACGTCTTTTGCTGAACTCTGCCCCGATGGATACTCCAATCTGAGTAAACCAAGAGCTTCCGGCAGAGCAGGTCTTGCACTCGTGTTTAGGAACTGTTTTGCTTGTTGGCCTGTTTATACAGGGCATTTCTGCGCATTTCAACTATCACTTCTTAAACTCGTTTCTGCATCGAGTATCGGCTGCCTGGTCAAAACTTGTCTTTTTTAAACAAGTTCAGTGACTTTTATCTTCTACAATCAAGCTTTACAGCCTGATTGTTCTTGGTGATTTTAACATACATATTGATGATGACTCTGATCTCTTTGCAAAGACTTATTACATTGATGGAATATTGTAATTTTGTGCAGCACATCTCTGGTCTTACACATAACAGAGGTCATTTTTCGAGGTCATCTTGTTTTTAGTTTAGAGCTAAATATCTCTAAAAACCAGTGTTGGGAATATTTTTGAGGAAACTGTGGAAGTACAATCCAACATTCACATCAAAGAAATGCTGCTTTAAACATTGAATCAGTTTGTGCATCTCAACATCAGCACTTGTACATCAGTCACATGGTAAAGGGTCCTCACTTTAATACCCTTTTGAACATAACAGGGTCACCAAAGTGGTTTACTGTCTGTTCTCATACACACCCACTCACATACATACACACATACAATGCTTTGTGAATCTTGTCTGTATCATACACAAATTTACAAATCAATGAGGACTTTAGGGAAGTAGCTTCTTGGCCAAGGATACTTTGACGCACTGAGGGGCCAAAGATCAAATTGTCAACTTCCACTTCACCATCACTTCAGGCTGTAATAGGGTGGTAGTCTAAGAAGGCCGTCAAATACTGAGAGCTGAGAAGCAATCAATGTTAGGTAGAGTTTAATGGTGTAAATTTATAGCAACTCTTGTGAAAAACAATATTGCTTTTGGCTTTAGAAAATGAATTGAATCAAAATGTAAGAGATGGCTGAGGAGGTAAAAAATTGCTTTTACACATTTACACCTGAGCTGTGTAAAGTGACAATGAACATCAGATTGTCAGTTTCTTGTATCACATGCCTGTACAGAGTCACCGAGCACATGCTGAAAATATAAGGCTGAATCCCATTTCCTAGACCCTGGCCCTAGATTTTGAGTGTTCCTTTGGTTGTTAGTTTAATTAATTTTTAAGTTATGAGAGCTTATGAGCCAGGTGGCCCTCCCACATCACCCATAACAGAGAGAACTGAGACACATCAGACTTTTGGTGTGAACACAAAACAACGTGGTAGAGATAAGGGGTACGAGCAGAGGGTAAATTGAGATTCAATCTGTAGATGCCAAACGCCATTTCAGAACAGACAAGAAATTGGTTGTTGAGATTTACAATTTGCATTATTATGGCCTGCTCCCGAAGGAGTCAGCACTATTCAAGATGGCCGTCACAGCTAAGCAAACCCAAAAACAGTTATTACTCAGTCAGTCCTTTAGATGCCGAGGTAGAATTTTTGTTGTCTAAGTAGCTGAGACTCATCCCCATTATATATTCCAATCACTTATTATTGTACAAGGTTTGATTTAAAACTTTGCCATTATTTATTGGAGTAAACCCTGTCTGTCTGCTAACAAAATCTAATTAACCACTGGATGGATTTTAATTAAACTTTAAAGAGAAATTACTGGATGTACATCTGCAATGATTACCTTTTGGAGCCAACCCTATTAAAGCAGGCCACTACAGCCATCACTCATAGAAAACACAAACTTTGATTTAAATTTGTCAACTTTACAAATAATGAGTTGAATATTGATATAGATGTTGCTCAGATTCATTCCCAACATATACTCCAAGTGCTATACATTATGCTAAGATGAGATATTTGTTTAAAACTCTTTGAGTCAACCCTGGTTTCTTGTTAGCAAAACATTTCATGAGCTACCTAATGGATTTTAATTTAACTTTCTGAAAGTAATCATTGTGTGTACATCTAAAACGGTTCAATTTTTGTGGTCAACCCAAATCAAGATGACCACCACAGCTAACCATCATTAGTCCACACAACAAGGGTTATATTTCAGATATTGAGCTAAAATTGATGTAGTAGCTGAGAGTGATCCCCAACACAGCCTCTGAGCATCACATCTCCTGATATTGCATGAGAATGCCTGTAATCTTTTTCAAGGTTTTACCAAAACCTCTACACCTCCATTATTTCTCAACATAAGATGATTTTAGTCTAAAAATGTAGAATGAAATGTGGCATGTTATATTCATTCCTTCAAGGAATACTAGACATTTAATTATAGCTTTGCATTACTTTAAAAATGACTTTGTCTGTGTATTCTAAAATATAACATTGAACGTAGGTCTTTACCAAACCCTTTTTCTAACCTATGAACTTTCCAGGAACAAGAGTCGGTCAACTTTCACTCTTACCAGTGGCACGTCTCTTATTCTCTGTTTTCTTTCCTCTCTCACTTTTCCTGTCACACAGGGGCCTGATATCATTGAATTCTAGTGACACCTACTACCTGGAGCCAATTAGTGGTGTGAATTCTTCTCACCATTCACTGTTGAGTGCCAAGGAACTGCCAATTAAAGGTGGAAACTGCGGCCATGGCCATCACACCACACAAGTCAACCACTTCTCAGACCTGCTGAGACCATTTCACTCAAGGGTGAGTCTCCCTCGGACTAAGTTAGACTTTTATAAGCTGGTGTCATCAAAAGGTTTTTTTTATCAATTTATCTGCAATATAGTTGTACTTTCAGTACTTTCACAGAGCATACAGTCACTTTTTTGTCAGTCTTTTTCCAATATGATCAAAATAAAATGTGACTATTCCTCATTAAGCCACACGTGCTGACATCATAGTGTGTTTCAAGTGAAGCAGATGAAGGTAGGTAATTAGTTAGGAATCAAAATCTTCCTTTGTTTCTTTTCTTGTGGATATTACCTGGTTTTATTACAGCACCATGCTGCCTGCATATTGAGCCTTCAGAGCCCTGCTATTTCTTTCAAAGCCTGTTTTCTTAAAAAGAAAAAAAAAGGTAAATACATTTTCTTTTAACTCTGAGGTTATTCATATTAGGATACTCTTTAAATGAAGAATTATCTAGTCTTTACCAGGTCCAAAAATGGTCCTATAATCTCATAAAGAAACAACACGTTGCATATCACACCGTGTTATTCTTTAACAAAATCTAAGCCATAACTAGACTCTGACAAAAGTAATAATAAATAAAAATTCTATGAAAATGAACAAACGAAAGTCAGACATTGCTTTTCAACCATGCTTCAACAGATTAACAAAAAAATTAAACTCATGAAACAGGCCTGCATAGAAATGATGGTAGCTAACAAAATAAAAAAGCTTGATGATATTTTTAAATGGTATATACCATGTTTGTCAGATAGGTTGTTTTTGTATTCATATGGAGAAAAAACTAAAGTAGTCTAATTTGTTTGTGCTCCATTATTGATGAGAAAAGGCTCCCGAGTGAGCCTTCAGCTTTCGTTTATTTCATTTTCTTTTCTTTTTTTTGCTAATGCCCACATCTATTATTGTCCAGTTTTTTTGTTCTTCATTTCCCTAAAAATGGCCTTATACAGTTCCACACCTGACATGCCTAAGTCCCAGTTCTGCACCAACACATTACCCTTTCCCTCTATCATTTTATATTCATCCCTCCTGCACCACAACCCTCGGCTTTCCCAGTCCCCCCACAGCCAGCTATTAATCCTGGGCTGTTATGCAGAAATGCCAGCTATAGCAGACCTGGGGTCCCAAGGCTTTTTCAACTTTTTGCATAAATAAAAAGTAAATATGTGAATGCATTAGTGTGTATTAGTGTGTTTATGTGAGGGCTGAATTCCACGGTCTGTAGCCAGGGCTCCACAGATCCCCTGCCATTACACAAGGTGTTTGTTTTGGCTTTTTCTAATGGGATACCACTGTGGCCTCACAACACAGAAGGGTCCTGGTTTAATTTTTGTCTGTGCAGGCTTTTTGTGTGGAGTTATGCATGCTTTCTCTGTGGAAAAACATACATTGTTAGGTTAAATGGCTAGACTGTGATGGGCTGGCTATCTGTCCAAAGTGTGTCCTATCTGTTACTCTGACCCTAACCCTCCTGAAGACCTCAAAAAAGAGAGAGACACAACGAAATGTAGAGAAGTCCTTGAGACTTCGGGTCAGTTTGACCCGAAGGCCATGGGAGGGTTAAGTTGTGGAAGTGGTCACCTGAGGCTGCTGTGGACTTATTGTAGCACATTACCTGACCTCTACCAAAAACTAAACGTTTTGTTTCAGATTAGTTCAGATCCAGTTGTTCAGCCAAAGGTTTTTGCTCCTTGTCAAAGTCTGGTCTTTATTGGACATATTACTGACCTTCTAAAAGATAATGAGTGGTCAGAATGTTTTGGCTCTTTTAAATTAGATGCAGTCTACATTTGCAGCCTGTTTCCTGTGAATAATTCTCTTTCCATGTCTCTTTTATCTTTAACATCAGGTGAAGAGAAATGTCTGGGGCACAACTAAGTACATGGAGCTGTACATTGTGGCAGACAACACACTGGTGAGACAACACTCCACCCACTCCGCAGGAGAACGCTCTTATCACAGAAAGCTCTCACAAACATCTGTGTCTTTATTAGGAACCAATAAGTGACACATTAGGTTGGAAAGAAAAGGGAAAGTTCTTGAACAAATATTCTAATTAAACAATTTCTTTGAACCTAATGAAGCTCTTTATAGCTTTGAGCTGAAAATACATTAGAGAAGAAAAAGCATGTGAAGAATCCGGAAGATTTAGTCTGATTAATGAAAGAGAATAGATTTATGTAGATCTAAATGCTGAGGGCTTTTAAAAGCTTGTATTTAAAGTGTTTTGTTTTTTTTATTCAGTCTGCTGTGGGTTCTCTCTTCTATATTAAAGCCGCAGTAACAGCACTTGTTGATTACTGAACAGAATGTTGTCCACTTCATCTGTTAATCTGTAAATCCCATTTACTGAAGGTTGATTTGACACTAAAGTCGCATAAAGATTTTGTGAAGCACTGAGTGATTGACAGAAGAAAAACAGGATGTCATGTGTCTGGGTTTTGTTCTGTTTTGATTTGGGGTTTTCTTGTGTTTGCTGTTTTTTGTCCTTGTCTTGGTGTTGTTTTGTCTTCTCTATGTTTTGGTTCTGTTTTGTCATCATTCACCTGTCCTCCGCTCAGCAGTTTTCTGGTTTCCTGTCACACCCATCTCCAGCTGTCTTCACTCCTAATCACACACCTGTTCCCACTTCTCCTCATCACCCTCTGCTTTAAAACTTGGTCTTCCTCTCCACCTCGCTGCTGATTCATTGTTGTTTGTTCGTGTTTGATTCTAGTCTGGTCTCTGGTCCCTCTCTGTTTTTGCCTTGCCTTGTCCAGCCTTTGTTAACTGCCTGGATTTTTGTTATAGTTAGTTTTGCTGCCACGTCAGCTTTTTGTTTTCTAGTTTTGTTATTTTAATAAATCAGTTTTTGTTTTAAAAGATGAGTCTGCATCTTGGGTTCGCCTTGCTCTCTCCTCGTTCTGACACAGGGATGCAAATATCACAATAAATTATAGCTTTCACTAAAGACCATTGGGACTACAGGAAAAATATATATATTTTTTTGTCTCACCCAAAATGTAAAACACCCAATCCTACCACCTATATTTTGTTGATACAGACTGAGAATCAAATTCACATACATGATTCAATCCAATTATAAAACAATGTCATTGGAGTTAGTAGATTAAAAAATGTTAATTAGCAATTAAACGTCTAGTATTCATCGAAGGAGTACATATTGCGCGCATATCTAATTTTTTTTTTGTCATTCACATTCTAATTTAAATGTGACGGCCAGCACACTCCAGTGTGAACAGTCTACAGCTTTAAAATGACCCACATGTGCAGAGGAAGACACGCTGTGTTTAGAGAAGTAAACATGGATGCTACATGTTTGTGTTTGTATCAGTTCTGAAGCTGTTGTCTCATCGGAACAGACTAAATTATTATTTGCCCAGCTTGCCCGGTCCAATGTTTGTATTTTATCTTGCTGCTGAAATGTGACATAACTGTTCAGACTGAGGTCGCTGTGAAAAACATCAGCTGTGTAGCCTAATTAGGACCACATGTGAAAGTGACCTGGGTCAGATTCGAAAAGATCAAAAAGATTAAAAAAATCAGATATTAGTCATATATGGGCAAATATTGGATTTTGGCCTTTTTGTCTAGTGTGTTATGTGCAAACTCGTATTTCGAGTGTTAGCATTTGGAGCATGTGTTTGGGATGACTCTCAGATACTACCACACCAAATGTTAAATTTGACAAAGTTATAGTCATTTTTGTGTTGGCTAATGTCAATTAGCAGTGGCAGCCAACTTGAATTGGAATGACTTTAAAAGTCTGTCTAAGGAAACCAGCAGTTTGGATCAAATCTTCCCTTCCAACCTGAGAGTTTATGGGGCTGTGAGCGATAGTGGAGACAAGCAACGCCATTTTAACAGGGAGAAACCTTCAGCAGAACCAGAACCAGGATGGATGACCATTTGTCTCGAACCAGCCCCCTGTTGGTCGAGACATTCCTGTTCATGATTTGTCAAAATGATGTTTCAGGTTGCAGGAGGTTCCACCATGTTATTAAATTATCCTGCCTAGATATAGGTGTTACTACCTGTTATGAAAAGTAAAATTTCTACCATTTATACCGTTTTTTTAGCAATCTATTTCACAACATAAGTTGCAGAAAATCACAGTTGTTCTCCATTCTGCACCATTACATGTGTTGTGACACAAAGTATTGATTAGTCCATGGCTAATACATGTACGCCTTCTTTCCTCTTTAACTTGTAAAAGTCAGGATTCCAAATTTTCAAAAAGAATTTTTAAATTCTGATTTGTCAAACCCTTTGATCGATCTGCCCTTTGATTTTGTCAATTTTATGTTTTATGACTGAAAGAAAACATTGGCATTTCTGACCCTTTATATGCTATTCAAGTGTGTTTTTTTTGTTTTTTTGTTTTTTATGAAACGATTCTTACTTCTATTCTGTGATGAGTCAAACTGTTTCAATTGGCAACAGTCTTTTCTGAGATTTTTTTTCCTGATACCCACAGAGGAGATAGTTCAAGTTTTTGTTCAGTGCATTCTGAGGAGTCTAAAGATCACGGCCAGTCAGTCACGGCTTTCAACCTTTTCTCTTGTGTGCACAGTCTGCTCTGTATTGTCAAAATGCTTTCATTACTTTTCAGGACTGATGAACTCTTCGATTCCTTATTGTCTCATATTGTTGTTTTCATAACTAACCCAACCAGCTGTGCATCTTTATCTTCATATTAGGGGTGTAACGGTACATGTATTAAGTGCAGATGTTTTGGTGGGTACAGTGAACCGACAACAAATTGTCAATCACAGGTGAAGCTTGAGCGGGCGATGAGGTTTTTTTTAGTGCATTTTGCTAACAGCCCTGACAGAAAAAAAGGAGGGACAGATTCTATGTAAACACTCTACACCAAACAGAGCATTGTTGGTTTAGAATAACACGCAGAGGCAAACATCTGCCTGCTTAATTCATATCAGCAGTGCAGGAAAGAACTGCCGCTGATCGTCAACAGCTGGAGCTTTGAGATTAGAGGGTCAGGTATGGCAAGCAGTTATATCATGTAAGCAAAGCTTTGGAAAATAATGTGGCAAGCCATCCTCGGTTGTTATTTTATGTTTGTTTTTTTTTAGTAATATTTTCTTAAGAGATACCATTCTGGATCCTTTTCATGGCCTGTGGGTTACTCATTACACGTCAGATTGAAGGAAAATCCAGTAAAGTATAACTTTTTCACTTTATAGAAAATTTAGAAGTTGTCAAATTCTACATTGCTGGATACATGATCTGCTACCTTAGACCACCCTGCTTACAGGAGGTTGGTTTACAGATGGTTGTTGTTTTGTCTCTGCTTCTGCGGGAGTTATAGTATATTGTAATGAGTTGACGAGTTTTGTTTTGGTTTTTGCTTTGTCTTGTGTTTAGGGATGTTTTGGTATTTGTCTTCTGGGTTTTGGTTTTGTTCTTGTCTTTGTTTTTCATTACCCACTTGCCCTCAGTCTGCTCCTGCTTTTCTGTCACGCCCATCTCCACCTGTCTCTTATCCTCATTACTCACCTGTGCCCACTTCTCCTGATTTCCCTCTGCTTTATAACCTGGTCTTCTTCTCCACCTCCCCGCCGGTTCATTGTTGATGTTGATTGTTGCTTGTCATTGTTGCCTTGCCTTGTCTCGCCTCGGTTCACCCCTGTCTGCAGTTTGGATTTTTGTTATAGTTGTTTTGCTGCCACGCCAGCCCTTTTGGTTTCTAGTTTTGTTATTTTAATAAATCAGTTTTTATTTTGAAAAATGAGTCTGCGTATTGGGTTCGCCACGCTCACACCACGTCTTGACAGTATATAAAAAAATTTTTAATTTGCATTTTGGATTTTTTATATATTTTTTCTCGTTGTACCAAACCTATACTGAACTGTGACCCACATACCAAGATACTTAATTAAACTGTGACTTTGGCACACCGTTACACCTCTACTTTATATATATAAATATATGTATTTATATAAAAATAAAGGCAAAGAGATTGTTGGTCTGGGTCAGAGGTGGTATTCCAGGAGCAGATGAGATCTAATGCTGATTTTATGGGTCATAAATTCGTGCAGAAAACTGACTGCTGTCCTCCTCAGTCATCTCAATAAAACTCCCCTTCTCCTCCTGCAGTTTAAACGACAGAATAAGGACTATGAAAAGACCAAGACAAGGATAATGGAAATTGCCAATTATGTGGATAAGGTAAGGATGATGGGTTACCCTGCTGTTGTCTGCTATTATCCAGACACCTTCAGCTGATAAGTTAATAGAATTTGTTCCATAGTCCTGAGATTTTTTCTTAATGTCACCTGTGACTAATATACTTTAACTTTTTTCTATTTTTATCTGTGTCATATCGAACTGCAAAAATAAGAACAAATATTTACTAGCTTATGTAGTCTCGTCAGGATTTAATCAATAGTTTCTCTCAACAACCTTTTAGGGGAGATCAAGGAGAAATTCCTTGTGTGACCAGACTGTATTATAGGAGCTGAAGACAAGACTGTGAACTAACCCAGGATTGTGATTGAGTGTGTGCACTGGCACATGTTTGTTGATGTTTTTGTGTCTCCATTTAGTTCTACAGGGCTTTGAACATCCGCGTGCCTCTGATTGGTCTGGAGGTTTGGACCGACAGAGATCAGTGTATCATCACCGAAGAGCCAAACGCCACCCTGTGGTCTTTCCTCCAGTGGAGACAGAAGCTGAAATCTAGGAAAAAACACGACAACGCTCAGCTCCTCACGTAAGAAGCACACAGTCACTCCCAAGCCACACCAACCATAAAGCACATGGTATCACAGGGAGAATGTCGAAGGCTGCACGGTGGTGTAGCAAAAATTAGATGCCTCAGGATCTAATATCATATAACAAATAAAAAATAACAAATAAACATATAAGACAAATAACTTGGTAAAAAAAATACAAGTGATAAAACAGTACAAAAAGATATAGATATCCCAAATTGCTGTAAACAGTAATTTAATACACAGAACAACATTGTGAAAACAAGCTAATATAGCAGGCAAGGAGACTTCAGTGAGACCAGGACTCATCATTGCGGGGTATCATTCCTAACACTGCTGTGACCACAAGTTTGACTGAGCAGTTGTATGAATAGTGTGAGCCAGCAGTGACATTGGACACTTTGGACACCACTACCTTGGCTTTTCAACAAAAATCCATGTTGTGGGCTGTGGTGGCCCCTACTCTGTTGTATGAATTAGAAACCTGAATCCTGTACTGCAAGCAGATCAGGCTGTGGGATGCTGCATTCATTCCATCTTTGGCATCAAGTGGCAAGACCCCATCACAAAGGAAGAGGTTCTTCAGCGAGGCAACCTGCCCCTCCTTGTGTCTGTATTGCTGCAGCAAGAACTTCAATGGGATGGACAGGTAGCAAAACAGGAGGACTAAAGCTGTCTTCTTTGATGAGCTGAACACAAGACAAACACAACCTAGGCGCTCCCAGGAAACTGTTCAAAGACCAACTGAAGAAGCAGCTGTTGCTATCCGTGACCCAGCACCAGACATGACATTGGGAAGGACTTGATCAGGTGTAGTATTCCATCAAAAGAACCAGCGGTAAGTTTGAGCTTGAGAAGCAAAGCAGCAAGGGAAAAATGCAAGAGGGAGAAGGAATCAACCAACAGCAGTTCCTTCATACATTACATATCACACATCAGCCTTTTCTGTCACCAGAAGGCCTGTATAAGCTGAAGTCATTTCTTCTCTTCAGATGATCCTTGTATACGAGGAATCAGCCATTGTCATCATCAGTGTGTACAGCAGGGGGCTCAGGACACATCCCTAGAGGGAGCCAGTGTTTGGGTTAATTGGATTTTAACAAGACTGTGCCCGGAAACTAAACTGACCAGATCTAAGCTGCAGCTTTGTCCCATGTGTTTTTTGTTTGTTTGTTTTTATGGCACAATAGATGAGTTTGGGGTTTTTTCACTGGCCAAGTTCAGGTTAAACATGAGCCATTGTGCCTCCAGTGTGGACAGATTTGTTCATTAAAACTAAAGCTGTTCCTGCAGACAGACAGTTTGAATTGACTGCACACTATTTACACCTACTATGTTTCACTTTATATTATATGCAAATAATTAGATTTAAATGCATCATTTTTTTCTGGTGATTTAAAGACATACAGAAGAAAGTTCATTGGAGCAGCTGGATCTATAATTAAGCAGTTGTTTACTGAAGAGGTGATGCCACGGTATGTCAGTGCTGTTTACTCGGCCTGTTTCTGCTGCTCTGAACAGGACCAATAAAGTGACAACAGGCTTTACCTCTGAAAATTATATCCTGTTTATTTCTTTCCACATAAACCATTTAAATGGTTGATTTTTGTTAACATTTTAAATCCTGTGCTGTTTACAGCCACATTCACAAGTCTCCAGTCTGTAGTAGATCACTGGAATCGTGTGAAACCCTCAGCAGGGCTGTGTACTGTGACTCTCCACAAATCAGACAGGGAGTAGCCTGTAAAGTGCAGCTTCACCAAGCTTTCAGAGGTTCACAATTTCTACTGGGAACCATTAAATGCAAAGGGAGTTTGGCCTTGTGCACTTTGATCAGCACATACAACACGTATAACTAGAAAATTTCTGCTTTCAACACAGCTGCTGTTCAAAATTCAACAAAATGTTGTAATAATCTAGGCTAAAAATGTCTACATTTTAATGTATGACCTGTATAAGAAGCATAAAGAGAACCAAGATATAAAGAAATGTTAAAGCTGCTGCCATATGAGGCAGAAACAGAAACTGAAAAGTAAGCCTCAAACTGTCGCTCTGTAAAAACTGTAAGTCTGATCTGAAGAACCGTGAGCAAAAGAAGACTCTGATGGTCACACGTGATATTTTATGTGTCCATAGTGTTTATGTAGGAGATATGACAAGGTAAAAGAAGACTCTTTGCTTCCAGTTTTGAAGAGAAAGGTTTAAACTAAAAAAATATTAGTGAATATTACAATGCTTGACTGTGTGCTCTCTGCATTCTGGGGAGATTTATGAGAGAACTGCAAGTCCTATAGCAGCGAGAGACACACTGGGTGAAAGAAGACAAAAATGTCTACATTTTGATGTATAATTTGTTTATGTGCCAAAAATGTTCTGGAAGTAAGAAAGATGTAAAATTTTTAGACAGCTAAAAAGTTAGTTTGTGACAACTGTCAGCTGAACTTCTGTGGAAGAAAATTGTAAAAACCATAAAACTGCAACTGCAATCATTTAAAAACTGTAAGATATATTAATATACCAGTTCAGTCATGTAAAGTCAAACTTTTTGTGACACGTTTAAACTTTGAATGATGTTTCTACCATGAAGTATGTTTGAGTTATAGAGCTCCAAAGAGGGCTCTCAGGGATCATCATTAAATTGTTTTCTTGCAGTTTTTTTTTTAATTTTGTCTACATTGTGTGATGTATTCCTACTAAAAGTCATAGTACTTTATTCCCAATAGAGCCACACATTTTGATATATAATTTACATGTTTTATTTCGAAGGTGCATGACAAGATACAGGACAAAACCTTTGAACAGATAATATGGGTGCTTCAGTGCTTATGTAAAGGTGCCCTTAACAATAAAAAATTGAGACATTGCTGAGAATAGAATGTTTATTTGTGCTCTCATTTCATGAGCTTGGACTCGTTTAAAATTGTCTATCTGCTTAGTGCAATTAAGAGATATAAGAGCTGTGTTGTACCGTTTGCTAAACATTTTATCATTTAAATGTCTTAGATGTAGATGGTAATGTCTGAGGATCAGCTTGGAGCATTGTGTAAAGAGTCTTTTTAAAAGGGACATGTGGGAGACAGGCAGAGTAAGACATCAACTTACAGACAAAAGCTTACAGATGAAAAAGAGGGATAGCTTCCTGAGTGCTGTCCCCCCCTCCCCTCTGGGCTGAATTTTTATCACCAGAGTGAACACATTTGACCAAGAGAAGGAAAAAAAACACTGCAAAGAAAAACTATGATGTGTTGTGAAAAAAGACTATATTGACAGCTCCCTGCATCAACTACTTCCTGCTAGTACTCTGCTGTGGCACAATGAGGCGAAGACGGGGATCTTACGCAAGGATCCAGAGACCTTTCACTGCTGAGGCTTTTTAAAGCTTTAAATTTAAGACTTCACATTATGATCTTCATAGCCTTAAACCGTTAATACTTTAGGCATTCTTTATTAAAGCGAATTTTATTTCTCAGCTCATAAAGTTCAGTGAGGAAAACCATTAGAGAGGTGAAACCTTGGCCATTTTCCATAAACCTTCCTAAACATTTGTGTGTTGAAAGTAAAACCAAGCAGGATGCACAGTTGAGATCACTTTCTATGTCTGTTACTGCATGTCAACATTGGTTGTTTCGTGTGTGAAGTAAAAAATAAAACGTGTATTTCACAAGTTACTCATAAAAGGCTCCAGCTGCTGAAAGTGGCTTTTTATTGTCCTGTTGAAAGATGTGTGGACTTCCCTGGAAAAGATGCAACTTGCAGACTCAAAGTAAAGTGACTCTTGGCTGACCTCATGATTCAATTAGATCCAGTTCCAGTTCTTCAGTTAAAGATTTGATGCATCACAGTGAGTTACATCCTCTAATCATTATGTTGCGTTGCCCTTTTTTTTCATTAATAAAATAATTAGATAATTCTTAAATGTATTATTTAGTGCTTTGAAAACTTAGCCATTGGTCTTTAATGTTTTACTTTCAGTCTCAGTGTCTCAGCAGTGAAAACCCATGTAATAGTGACTCAAACAGAAGTGGTTTAGAGCAGAGTATACTAAGGTACACAGAGTGTATCAAATACTTTTTATCCATTTCATTATTAGGTAGGCTAAAAGCCCAGTACTAAACTCAACAAAGTTTGACTGCTAGAGGGTGCTAAAAACGTGACAACCATTTATCTTATAAATACATTTTCAGAGCTACAGAACTTACACAGTTTAGTAGAGCAAAAAATAGGCAGCATATTGGACACCAATGGGAATTTTGGGCTATTACTTGGCATATTTTCCTTATAAAAACAAAAGATAGGATCTCTGTCTCTGGTACCCTCAATTTTAAAAAGCTGCCAGCCTAAATTTAGGGCTTTTTTTCTGGTACATTGTCCTTCCAGCTCATGGTACACAAAGATTTTAGAAGTTTGGGGGCACAAATAGGTCTCAGAAATAAAGTTAAGATAAATTTAAAACTAGCTATAACAATCCCTTTTGAAAAACATGTACCTGACATAGTGGCAACAAACGAAAATGGAAGTGGGAGCATGATGATGTGTGAATTTTAAGGGAAATTGAAAAGCTTCATCCTTTAAAAGTGTTTTGTTGTTTATCCCACAACACCTTCAGCTGCCAGTGTGGCGTTCAGTGGCCTCTTCCACAGTGTCCTTCCAAAGGTACAAGGTCTGCAGCTAGTGGTAGCAAATTCTGCTGGAAAGTTCAACCACTGGTTCAAATGGTAATTGGCCTGCACTGTCAAATTCAAGGACTCCAACGCACTTCACACTACATTCAGTCATTCATCCTCACATTCACACACTGATGGTGGTGAGCTACATTGTAGCCACAGCTGCCCTGGGGCAGGCTGACAGAAGTGAGGCTGTCATCACACCAGCACCACCGAGCCCTCTGACCACCAGTAGGCAAGGCAGGTGAAGTGTCTTTTCCAAGTACATGACGGCTGAGACAGACGGAGCGGGGGTTCGAACCGGCAACCCATCGGTTACCACCTGAGCCACTGCCACCCTCAAGTCCACCAGGATTTTCAGTCAGGTTCTCCTTCTAGCTCTGACATTGATCGAGAAATGAGTTTTCTGCCAATATGTGTCATCAATCTACAAACCTACAGCCCTCCAAGTATGTAAGGCTTTGGGAGTGACAAGCATTGGAGGAATCAAGGGGCTTGAAACCCCATCATAACTGCTTGAAGTTCAATTTTCTTTATTATTATTATTATTATTGTAGTGGAGGATTATGGTTACACTTTTACTGGGTGAACTACAAAATAACAACACAAAGCATTTATTGCTGCCACAGCAGCATCAGTCACAACTGTAGAACTCACAGAACACTCTTCAGTCCTTCACAATAAAGGTTTTACACATACACACTGACTGTTGAGCTCAAAATACCCTAATATCATCTGTAGATTATGAAAAATAGCTTACATTATAATTAGGGATGCACCAACACCACATTATTTTAAACTGAGTACAAGTACAAGAACTAACATTTGAATAGTTGCCAATACTGAGTACCCATACAATTAATAATAAATCCCATTATACTTTTTACATTTACTTTAAAAATCTGTTTGAAAACAGAGGACTCCTCAAACCAAGCTAGGACAGCATTAGTGTTTTCCAAAAGCGCCCACTGGTGGTATCCGTATATTCCCAGGATCCTTTCCGCTCAGTGACAGACTGTAGCCATCTCTCACCATCTGCTAGCACTGGACTTGCATAGAGTTGATTTTTTTTATAGATGTTTTATCAAATTCCTTTTGTTGAAAGTGCTAGATTTAGTCTCACACCTTGACAACTTTGCTGAGTATAATTTACAGTCATTACTTTTGTCTCCATCAATCACTTTAAAATACGTCCACACCGCTTATTTTTCTTCTTCTGGTTTTAGTGGTGGCTGGCAAACAATTTTATGCTGCATTACTGCTACAAACTGGTAAGGAGTGTGGACCAAGACAACCAACCCAAATAAAATTAACAGAAAAAAATCTCCATATGGCTGATATTGCTTCTCCTCGACCACCTGACTCCTCATCTTAGAGGTGAACGTCACACTGCTGTGAAACAGAGGATGTGATATCTGAACACCTATTATTATGAGTGCAGGTATTCTGTATCAGACCGATACCTGATACTGCTATTTATATTGGTGCATCCCTAATTATCATTACTGTTCTTTGGTAAAACTCAAACTGCTTCCTAAACTGCTTCGAATTTAGAGTTATTTACAGATCATGTACACTTCCAGATCTAATATTGTGTGTTTAAAAAAGTCCTTTTTTATTTAAATCTATTCCAAAATACAAAGTCACTACAAAACATTTGGTTATCGCAGGTCTATGTGGCAGTGCTGCTTTGGATTTTGATTCCAGTTTAATTTCAAATTACCAATTTTATTTCCACCATTTTGGCTTTATTCATAAAATTCTATTAATCTTTTTTCTCAACAGTTTGACTTTCTTCTGGAAATAGTATTTTGATTTATTCTCAATTCTCTTTATTCTCTCTGTGGTCAGCTCTGACGCCTCTGTTCACATTTGGTGGTACAATGTGTATCCTGAAACATTTTACAATCGGATCTGAGGAACCTGCACTGTACACAGATACACACAGTTCTGCTGAGGTTTCTGTAATAATGACAGTATATTCAGACATCTGAATTATATTTGACATTTACCTGGTCAGAGGCATTTGAGTTGCTTTTCTTGTTAAGTTAACTCTTAATAAGCTTTATTACCCAACAGATGCAATATAAGAAAAATAAAAGCACAAAACAACCAGTAACCTCACAGACCTCAGTTTCAAAGCAAAGACTGAGGTTTTTTAACCTGTAAAAATCTATCATAAAATGTATCAATCTATCTAAAACACAGTGCTCTGAGAGCTGTCAGCTGTTTTACACAGTTCCACTAGCGTAGCGTCAGCTGTGTTTAATCAGGTGAGTATAATGCCATCTAATGATGTTGTTCTGCGATTCACGGCACATTATAGCTGACAGCCCAACAGCTCTAAACCAAATAAACTTACCCATACACTGTCTCGTAATCTACTTTGATTAATAACATCCCAACAAAACAGACCTTTTTATTAAGAAGAGTTCTAATAAACTGTTCATTAAAACTTTTAGCTGAACTCCCCACAAAGAAAAAAAAGCTGTATCTTCAGAATATTCCCAGAGCTTGCTGTTTAATTATCTGCAATCAGCCTTAGCTGAGCAGAGTTTATTTTTTCTTACCCTGAAAGGTCCACTCAGCTGCCTGTGCTGGGTCATCCTCAGTTCAGTAGGTGGTCCTACATTAAGGACTGGGACGGATTGCAATTCAGACTGCCAAAGGTAGGTGGATACAAGGGGTCTGGGACCACCTCCGAAGGGCATTTGAGTGAAAAGGTTTTTAATGCGCATTGAGGGAGTTCAGACCTGTATTTAGAGCTATCAAATCGCAATCGGATATCTAAAGATGGAAGTTAGCGATAAATGTGAGCAGGGCCTTAGTGGCCCTGATACATCGTCGCAGGGTGGAGGACCGGCGGATTTTTTCGTCTTGGTGTTACCATGGGTGATGAAAATCAGGATTCTGCCTCAGCTTAGAAGATTGCAGACTCCACAGTCTCTCACACACAGCCAACTCCTGATGAGCCTCTGGGTACCTCTCAGGACACACAAACCACCAGCTTTGGGTCGGATCATTTCAGATTTTGTTAGAGCCTAAATTGGCACATTGTGATTCAAACAGGGACTATATTAGGAGAAACATTTTGCTTCAGTTCCCAACAGCAGCATACAAACACATTCATGAGCCATAAATTGTTTGCCCCTCGTGCTTCCTAATTAGCTGTGCTCATAGGGCTTTTTTTTTTTTTTTTTTTTTTTTTTTGCTTTCATTCATCAGACAGGGCTTGATTCTGTTTTGGGATGCAAAGTGGCAGCTGACTGGGGACCACATGGTGGATTGAGGTGGCCTGCATCCCCCTCTCTCAGATCTGACAGGCTCATCAAGCCTGCTGCTGTGCAGAGTTGTAGCTTCTGCAATCAGTGTGCATGCTCTGTGGCGCCCAAAAGTGAAAAGAGAGAAGATTAAAGTCAAGTGATTTTTTTTTCTCCCCTCTGTGTGTTTGTGTGTGTTTGTGATAGCGGCGTAATTTTTAAGGGAACAACCATCGGGATGGCACCGTTGGAGGGGATGTGCAGTCTGGAAAACTCTGGAGGCATCAACGTGGTATGTAGCAGCGCATTTCTCCTCCTCCCCCTGCTGTGTTTTTCCTCTTTCTGTTTGCCCCTCAGTCTTTTGTCTCAGCTGGAATCCATCTTGTGTTGTTTGTGGTTTTAGCCCTGTAGAGCGAGTGCTCCAGAACCGAGTCATCACTTCCACATTTTGCCTCGGGTTTTTCCTTCGGGGTAAAGATTCAATTAACTGATGTAGGAAAGATAAAAGTTCAGGGTGTTGTAGTGAAAGGTCAAAGCAGCTCTAATGGGTTTCTATATTAACAGTGGATCCAAATATACCCTGTTACAAAGGATGAGAGAGAAAAAAACTTTTATCTCCTTTGAAGGAAAACTATGATGTTTTTAAAAATCTGAGCCACAATTTTCGTATTTTTATAGGCTCTGGATGATTGATGGGGACACAGTTGGTTTAAATTAAAGGCCTAACATTCTTTGAAAAAATGCATATCGCCCACCATCTTTCATGCCAGAGTTTTAGACTAAGATCATCTTATGTCGAGTGTTGTATCCGTTTTGGTCAAACCTTGAAAATAACACTGTGCCCTTTCAGAATGTGTTGTGAATGACTCTGGTAGTCTGCACCAACCTTTAGCTCAGTAGCTGTAAAATTCACTTAGTTAGAGCCATTTTTGTGAAGGCAAAGGTGAATTAGATTTGGTGGCCATCTTGAATTGGGTTGAGTGAGAGCACTCGCTGTTTTTGTGCTTGGAGTTCGAGAGGGCCCATTTCGTTACGTTATGTTAATTTGTTTATTTATTCATTTTTCATCTAGGGTAGCAGAAGATGTCACACAAAATAAATAAATAAATAAAACTAAAAACTGTGACTCAAACTACACTTGGTTCAGTGACAAAAGTGATTTCTTTACAATTAAGTGATTAAAAAGAAAAAGAGACAAAAGGAAGCAAAATGCTTCAGGGTCTTAAAGGCCAAAACAAACAAAAATAAACCTTTTAGCTGGTAAACAAAACAGAACTATTCTAATTAAAAAGAAAACAACAATGCCCAAGCTCCCTGGCTCACCACAAAACAGCAATAATCTGGTTAAATGGAATAGCAGAGAACCCCTACAGTGCTTCCAGAACAACAATAATTTAATTAGGTTAAATGTTTATAAACCAAGGATTAAACACAAATTAGTTCAATAGCTCACTACAAGGGATTCAGTTTGACACAGGTTTACATTCATTGAACAGCCACCGCATATCCCAAATGCCCAGGGCGAAGGAGCATGGCACTGAGTGGCTGCAGCTTTTGTGCAGACCACTGATTAGCAGCAACACTGTTCAGCAGGGCGTGGCAGGCCGGAAAAACTGAGTGAGTGGACCTGACAGAGTCCAAAAGGTTGTAGATGAAGAGCAAACAATGACTTTCTGAAAGTGTCACTGAAATCTGTCCAGTAGTTTATGAAGTATTTTGAAAACAGTACAGACAAAAAAAAAACACACAAACATATGCCTTTGTTTTCTGCGGTGGGCGATAAAAAGTCAAATATAGAACAAGAGGGAAAAATTGAGCAACCACAAAACAGCCATAACCAAATGAGAAGATGCCCCTAATTAAAATGAAATTATTATTACTGTGTAAAAACAGTGTAAGGATGGGATTGTATGTGTGTAACTTTTAACAAAAGTCTTTTAAAGAAGTTGTTCTGTTACAAAATGTTTTTAGTCATATTAAGTTTGAGTAAAAGCAATCCGAGTTACTGTATTTGGAAACTCAAGTGATTAAGAAATAACTTGGAAAGAAAAAAGTGTCATAAAAAATCTAGACAATAACTTGCTGGTTCCTCAAATTGCTATGGGAAAGTACTGAAAAATCTTGACCAGGTGGGCTGAGCAATGCAGGACATTAGATTAAACAGTATGTAACTTTAAATAATTTATTGAATAAAAAGAAAACAGGGAAGTGTCAACAAAACAGATTCTAAACTCAAACTAGACTTTCATCGAAGCTGACAAATGCTGACATTTTGATGTGTGAACTGTTAAAGAAGTGTAAAGAGAACCAAGCCCAAAAGAAATGTTAAAGCTGCTTGCCAGTGGCTTATTTGGGTCACCATGGTAACCACACACCTTTGTCACTCCCTGACAGCACTCTTAATAAGACAGGAAATAAAACCTCATACAAACATTTACTCTGCAAAATCGTTAGGTTGAATTGTGTGTATGTGTTCAATACACATGCCCATGTTTATGTGTCCACCGTGTTTTATGTCAGAGAAATGACAAGTTTAAAAGACTTCACTTCCAGATTTGTAGAGAAAATTCTCAGCTCAGTTTCATGGGAACTGAATGAGAGTTTGAGTTTGTTCACGATGTTCTCTGAACTCTAGGAAGATTTGGGACCGTATGCAGTGAGAGCCCCTCTAGGTGGACTATTTTGATGTATAAGCTGTAAAACAAGTGTAGGTTTGTGGAAATAAAAAGATGTGTTCAATAAAAAGTTTGAAAATTCAGACAGCTCAAAAGTTATTCAATGATAAAATCTCCCCGAAAGTTATGAAATCTAAACTGTGGTTGTGTAAAACAGATATCAAAATGTCAGTTAAGTTTACTTTTTGTAAGTCATTTAAGCTTCAAATGATGTTTCCATTGTGAAATCTGCCTGAGCTGAAGAGCTCCAAAGCGGGCTGGGTTTTCTCGTTATTTTCTCATATATTTCTTTCTTTTCTCATATATTTCTTTCTTTTCTCATATATTTCTTGTGAGTTTTGTTGATGCATTTATTCCAAATTAAGTGGTGACATCATTTAGCAGCTTGTAACAACTTTTATGACAGCCAATAGCTACTTTCTTTACTAAGGAGTTGGCAACAGTGACCGATACATTCAGTAGCCTCAGCACCATCGGCATAGACAAGGACATAGTAGCACAAACATTGTTCGGTTGAAAAAACGCTGACAAACTAAACAAACAGTGTTATTCTCCAAAGTGGAGAGGTTTAATATTAGTGAATGTAGCATTTTTTCGCACTGGTATCTTGCTTTCAGAAAGAGCTGCTTTAAAAAAGACAGGACCTCATTTGGCTAGCCATTAGCCGAGCCTGGGTGAAGACTTTTGCCCTTTTCTCCATTCTGTATGACTGATAAGACACTAATAATAACAATGTTATACCTGAACAACATTACAATAATGTCCAGACTACTCCTTTACAGGGGTAGAAATTTCATGCACCAAAAAAAAAACCCACAAAGCAAATATGCAGCTTGAACACTGGCAAACAAACCACTGACACTGGTTGCAGCTACCCCTCCCAAGGTCAACATTAGCCTTTGTCTTTTCCAAAACTTTTATTTTTAATCAGATTTAAAAATGTCACAAGGTTAAGGACAGATTTAAAAATGTCAAATAATGGTGATATTGTTAAAAAGTAAAGAAAAAGCCATAAAACCAAAACACGTTTTCATAGGCTGTTCACGTTCACAATACTGACCTTTAATTTATGTGCATTATTCACAATTTGCAAAACTGCACAAGCATCTTTTTTAGAAGATACTGCCATAAAGAACTGGGAGAGATTATAATCCCTTTCCTTTCATAAAGGATTGTCCACTGTTTCTTTTGCCAGAGAAGATAATAAAGAAAGAATTAAAGGTTCACCGTAGATCATTTTAAACACTTCTTATCTTGGCTGCTACTTAGTCACTTCTGGGTTATTGTGGACAAAAAGACTTTTCAGCCAAAACCAAAGTCCTTTTTTAATTTCTTTTTTTACTTGTTTCTGATGAGCAGGGTGGATGCAGCAAGGCCCAGTCCTTCCTGCAGGTCGGAACAAAGGTGGCATCTAATCAGTACAGGAAAGAATAAACACACACAACAAGACTTACACCAAATTCCCCTAAATACTTACTTATATTTGTTTACTTATACTTTTACTTGCAGCCATCTTATTTTGCTCAGACTCTGAATACTGGAACTGGTGTAAAATCATGTGACAGAAATAAGTAACAAAAAACATAAAAACATGTTTTTTAAATGTTATTTATAAGTATAGACTGTATAAAGTAGCATATTGTGGTACCAGAAGTCATTAAAATACTTGAAAGGGTCTAATTGTGCAGGTAAATTGTTTGGCATATTCCACATAGACTAATTACTATGGTAACTCTCAAAGTAATGATTAGATGTACATCTACTACTAACGTTTGGAGTCAATCCAATTCGAGATGGCTACAACAGCTAAGGAACATTAAAACAGCACAAAAATAACTATAATTTAGTTATACAGATATTGAGCTGAAATTTGATGTGGAAGGAGCTTAGAGTCATCCCCAGCTTTTACATAACTGATGACATAAGAACTGTTCTTAAAACCTTTATGCCATTCAATATTGAAGTTAGTTGGTCTTGTGAACCTGTGGATGGAATTTTGGTCAAACTTTCAGAAAGTAATTACTAGATGCACATCCACAACTAATTAACATTTGGATTCAATTCAGTTTAAAATGACAGCCAACTGGTCTTAAAAAAAACCATTAAAATGTGTACAATTCAATAAGTTTTATAGATATTGATCTAAAATCTGGTGTGGTAGTAACTGAGTCAACACATACTCCAAATTTACATCTACAGCTGATAAACTTTTGGAGCCAGCTCAATTTAAAAAGGTAGCTACAGGTAATCAGCCTTAACCAACACAAAAATGGCTATAACTACATCCCTTCTCATTATAAAATGATCTTTACCACTGTTGCAGAAAAGTTTAGGGGCAATATGCATTCATTCAAGGAAGGCTAGGCCTTTAATTGAGTTCTCTGAAATTGAGCTTATGTAGATTAAATATTGAGGTAACAGTCCTTTAATCAGAGTATGATGCTAATCTTGTTAATGTCAGATTTTTGCTGTGCATGTAAGTGTAGCCTGGGTTGGTACAAAAGGGTGAACATGGTAAAGTTGTCTGAAGAAGGCAAAAAGAAAATGCTCAAAGGGGCTACATAAGTGAACCATTTTCCAGTATTGATCAAGTTTTACGAAAAAAAAAAGCCTTTTCTTTTCTTGAGGATGAAAGCCATTAATTTCATCTGAGTTAACGAGCTGCATTTATGGAGAAAAGGCCCCATGCAACAAAAGGGCTAAATGTAGAGTTCCCGTTCCACCTTCGCTCCCGTTCAAATGTTCTCAGTTACAGAATCACAGTGTCCGCTCATGGCTGCATTCCGCCTGTTCAGCTGCGTGTGTCTATATATAAGTGGTCAGAGAGATCGATAGCTTTTCCAAGCATGATTAGCTTCTAATAAGCTGTTAGCTGTCCTGTGGGCAGAGGCAGCCAGTGGAATCCAAATGTGCTGTGGCTAACAAGCACCGACTTGGCACACACTTTACCTCAGAGTCTCGGCATTTTGAGCATTAAATAGAATATGATGGATTTCACTGCTGAACATCAGCACTTCCAGACAGTTAATTCATCTGCGTTTTAAACTGTATGCATAATTTAGAGGCAGAGTTAAGCGTGAGTGGCAGCTTTCAGCTGTAAGTGGAGCTTAACGTATATGAATTCTGTCACCTCTGTGTGTTCAAAGAGCTCTCTCTCTCTCTTTCCTGTTAAGTTTTAATGTCTTATCTTTGCAACTGTGACATTCCAGTTTTTTCTTAGTCCGTTAGCTGCAGCAACCCATCGTCGCTTAAAATACATTTCATACTGATTATGTCCTTGGCCTGTTTGGTTGCATTTAAATGAACACTGCAGGTATTATGTAAAGGATACCTTGAAGAATATGTTTTTGAGCCTCAGATTTCTGTTGTTGTTGCTAGGCAACATTGATCTCAGCAGCATGATTGTCAACTAGCTCTAAAGTCTGGTAAAAAAGAAAAAAAAAATATATATATACACACAACCACAGTTCTGAAAAAGTTGTGCAAAATGTAAAAACAGAATGCAATGACTTGCAAACCTTATAAACCCATATTTTATTCACAATGAAACATGGTAAACAAAAAAACAGAAGGTCATTTTGAATTTTATGGCAGCAACACATCTCAAAAAAGTTGAGCTGGGAGAAACAGCTGGAGGAGCATTTTGCAACAAATTAGGTCAATTGGCAGTAGATGGTAGGACTCGGTGTGCTCAAATTCAATGCAGACAGACACAAACAAAGTTTTAAGATGTTTATTGCCGCTACTTGGCTAAGAGGAGCACTAGCTCCCAAGACAGCACGCTGTACGTGCAGTAAGGGGACTCTCTGGGCAGGTAAGACCACCGAGGGTCGTGAGTTGAGAAGGGCGAGATCTTTCAGAGAAGGGGACAGGCTAACGGAAAAGTCCAGAGACAGGCGAAGGGTCAGAGCCGAGAGATCAGAAAGCAAAAGTCAAAGTCAAATCCAAAACGATACGAACCAGAGGGCGAGGTCCGGGGTGCAGAAACGAGGTAGGTTACCAGAGGTCAGAGTCATAAGCGGATACAGGCAAGGAGCAGGCAGATGTCGAGAGTCGAGAAACAGGCAAGAGGTCAGGGTCCAGGATTCAGGCATGGGCTGTGAGATAACGCTGGATATCTACTAGGTAAACCCTTCAATAATCTGGCACTAACTCTGTGTGGACGAAGAAGGCCAGGAACAGGTGTTCATCCTAGTTTAGGTTTAGGTGATTTAATCTACTGGAATACACTTCTGAAATTAAATTAGGCCAGTTTGAATATTCTTCTTTTTTTTGTATTGTTGTTATTATCGACTGTATCCTTGGATGTTTTCTAAATAGCCCCGAATCTCAAAGCAGAAGAAATTTTAAAATGTAGTTTTATTCAAATCTGACAAAAAAAACTAAAATATTATGACAGTACATTATTATTGCCTAAAAACTCAAGCAGTCTAGGTTGGGTATTTCATACAAGCAGCATCTGCCTCAGTACTGCTCTGTTGAGGGTCTTTGCCTGGTATGTGTGTGAAGTTTCTGCTTTTGTTGTTGAAGGAGTTTTTTAATCATCTTTCATCAAAGATATACAAAATGTATTAATACAAACTAATATACATCATCATAGCTACATCATCCATACATTTATTTTCTATACCTGCAAATGGTAACATTTCCCACCCCACTGGTATGAAACAGCAACACTAAGTACAAAATTGATCAGCACCTGCCGTTAGCTTGTCAGTACGTTTAGACTTGCACTCTGTTTCTCCAAACTGAGCCCACACAAAGAGCTGTCTATGACAAGGAAGATATTATTTCTTTTTTAATTTTTTCCACTTCAAAATTGTCAAAAGTACCCTTTTAATATACGTAGATATCCCAACTTGTGGAGGGGAAGCAAACCCGTTTTCTGTTGAAACTCAGTGAAATGAAATTTTGCCAAGGGTTCTAATAAAATCATTGGAAATAAAAATTTGTATCCTAAAATGTGCTATGCAGACTGAAACACAAGGGAAACTCAGGAGAACAGACAGATAAGAAACTAGGGGGAGGGTGGGGGGTTTACTGGCCAGGAAAGAAAAATAATAATTTTCCCAAAACAACAACAAAAAAATTGTTGTTTAACAAGAACTTTTTGTGGAACTATTCAGGAAATATTCAGAGGGTGGTAAAGTGTGACACAACAAAACATGCTGACAGTTCTCTGTCATTCTCAGCAAGTTATTTCTAGTATGTTTAAACAAAGGCAACTGGACATTTGAGCCGGTTTCTCAATTCAGACAGAAAAGTGCAGCTTTCCAAGCTTCCAAGCCACTGACAGCTTATATGTGGTCTAAAACTCATACAACAAGGCTCTTAGTGTCACACCATGCCACACGTTTTTGTTGGACTCGTCTGAATCACCTAAATGATACATACCTCTGATTCATCCCCACAGGACCACTCAGATCTGCCTGTTGGTGCCGCTGCCACCATGGCTCATGAGATTGGCCATAATTTTGGTATGAGCCATGATCATGATGGCTGCTGTGTGGAGGCCACTGCTGACCAGGGAGGCTGTGTGATGGCGGCCGCCACTGGGTAAGTCCAAGACAGATCAATGAACATCAACATTATTTTCCAAAAAATATATATAAAATTTAAAAGTGGCGTGTGCAGAGATATTCACTCCCTTTGCTTTGAATCTCCAACCATTACCTCCAGAAGTTACACAATTAGTTAAATACAAGTTAAATACGATCCTCCTGTGAGCAGTCTAAGTGTTGGATGATCTCAGTAATTAAACACCTGTTCTGATAGACCCCAGAATCAACAGCAGTGCAACATCTCTAAGAAATGCAGGCTACTAACAACCAAGAGATATCATAAAGACCTGGAACTCTCCACACAGGTCAGAGACAAAGTTGTGGAGACGTACAGATCATGGTTGGGTTATTCCTACAGTGAAGCATGGTGGTGGCAGCGTCATGCTGCGGGGTGATTTTTATCAAATCAAAATCAAATCAAATTTTATTTGTATAGCACATTTCAGCAGCAAGGCATTTCAAGGTGCTTTACATAATTAAAAAACAAAATAAAAACAACATGTGACAATGAATAAACAGTAAGAAAGAGACAAACATCAAAACCCCGCACTCTAACCCTAATTTAGCCATAAGCAACTCTAAACAGGTGGGTTTTAAGTTGAGATTTAAAGGCACCCAGTGTTTCAGCTGTTTTAC